>NC_059374.1:42082724-42200224 GCF_019703515.2 Myxocyprinus asiaticus | reverse complement strand
AATATAAAATATCCATTTTTATATTATTCAAACAATACAAACAAGTCTGACTTACTTCTATTGTCTATGTAAAATTATGCAGTGAAAGTAAACGCTGACCAAGGCTAACATACTTCCTACCATCACTTCAACATGTTTTCCATGGAAGTAAAAAAGTCAAACAGGTTTGGAACTTTAGTAGGTTTGGAGTTAGTAAATTATTGCAGAACTTTTCCAGCAGTACATTCCAAACGCAAACACACTCATTATATAGCAGTGGTAAAATAAGTCCTAAGAGTTAAAGAACAACTAGAATAATTTCCGCATCTTCATCGTCTCACATCGAGTTTGTGCGAGACATCCAACAGTGCATGAAAGTTGATGTCAATATTTATGTATATAATATGAATACAGCTCGGTCCAATCAGAGGAAGGCAGCATGCATCCACACAGATCTCCAACCATATGGCATTATGGGTAGTTCAAGCGACCGGAGGTATGTGAGGGGTGGTGCTCACTTTCTGTTTTTATACAGTCCGTTTTGTGCAATCACAACAGTGCAATGCTCAGCCAATCACTGCAGAGGCAAGGAAGAGAGCGGCCAATCACATATCTGACCACAACACGGCCTTGCTGCCTTTCTCAACGCTGGCCACATACGCACCCGATGGAGACCAGGACACTGAGTTTATGGCAGAACTACAAAAAGGACAGAAAGACAGGAAGTTAGTTTACAAAAGCAAGATCATTTGTAGCTTGTGTAGTTGTAGGTTGTTGGTCAACTAGAAACGGTGGATATTTTCGGAATGGAATAGTACTCATGCTGTTTTGGCAGTATGCAGTATGTATACTGTGCACATTATGAATACACGGATGGCATACTACATTCTATGAAATAATGAGATCAAATATATAATGAGTCACTAATAAAAATACTGGATGATGCAAAATAGAGGACACCAGACCCTGAACTGACCTATCAAACCTTTAGGTTTCAGGTCAGTTTAACTTTGGGATCGGGTCTGTAATTAATAATTACTATAATATATATATATATATATATATATATATATATATATATATATATATATAACAAAGAACTACAAAATATTTTAGCCCATGTCCAATTCCCAATGTGCTCCAAGTCGTTGTGGTGGCGTAGTGAACGAATCTCAGTTGCCTCTGCGTCTGAGACCGTCAACACATACATCTTATCACGTAGCTTGTTGTGCGCGTTACCACGGAGACATAGCATGTGTGGAGGCCTACGCCATCCACCGCGGCATCTACGCACGACTCACCACGCGCCCCACCAAGAGCGAACCACATTATAGTGACCACGAGGAGGTTACCCCAAGTGACTCTACCCTCCCTAGCAACCGGGCCAATTTGGTTGCTTAGGAGAGCTGGCTGGAGTCACTCGGCACACCCAGGGATTCGAGCTCGCAACTCCAGGGGTGGTAGTCAGCGTCTTTACCACTGAGCTACCCAGACCCCAATATCATTATTTATTACTAAGATGATAACTGGAACAGCACTCGCTGAATGCAACATAGGGAGGTCATGTGACAACAATGTGGCATACTTCTGTTTGAAATGTTTATTGCTGGATACTCCATCCCGATTCATACACTACTAAAAAAAAAAAAAAAGTATGCACTACACTGTCTATATTTTGCAGAATGCAGTAAGCAGCACACTTGTATTCTATTCCATTATAGCAAGCGTGTGTGTGTGTGTGTGTGTGTGTGTGTGTGTGTGTGCGTGTGTGTACAGCTCACCTGTGACCCTTATCAAGAGTTTTCTCTAGTTTGCCTGTTAGAACGTTCCAAATGTACAGAGCACCGTCTGCAGATCCGGCTGCCACATAACTGCCATCAGGACTGAAAAAACACAACAAAAAAACACATTAGTGTACTAGGTACTACTTCATAAGTGTACTAGGAATCCATAAAAGCAGTCAAGAGAATTAGTCTAGTTTTACCACTATTTGATGATGAAATTAAAATACAATTAAGTATGTTTTTTGCAGCATTCATGAGAATGCAGGATGCATGTATTTGGCAATGGAGATATGCACACTTTTATTTCATCATTTCAGGTTCTTACCTAAAGGTTACCCTGGTAAAGTCAGAACCACACTTAAAACCTAGAGCACTGTAGGAAAGACGAGGAAGAGAAATATAAAAGTTATTCTGTGAAAGTCGAAATAGAAAACTACTCTAAATGTTTTTGAATTGTCATTAGTTGTGATGTAAGAATGACAGATGTAAACATATAATTAAAAAGTAAATCATCGAAAAATCCAAAGCGCACCTAAATGTTTGTCGCACTGCATTACTGCGCAGATCGATTATTTTCACGTGGTCATCACGTGAACAGGCCAGAAGATCTGTCCGGTCATGATTGAGGTCCAAAGATGTTACGCGTCCCAGCAACTCTAACTCGCATACGATACTCTCCGCTCTACACACACCCACAGGCACACCCACAGCTTAGTAATTAGGCCACTGAACTTTGACTTTGACTTTTATGTATTATTATAATAAAGTTCCAAATGTATCATTCACAACAGCAGAAATCTGCCTTCTCTGATGACATCGTGACTCACCTGATGTCCCAGAAACGGATTTTCTTATCAAAGTGTCCGCTCATCACACACTGCTCTGTGCAGACGATATCATTACAGCTGGATCCAGCAAACACCGTCTTCATGCCTGAGAGTGAGTTCGAGCTTTAATAGGATGATATTTTAAAACTGTAAAAAGCAACTGGGACTTTCCATGAATAGTGTAGAAATTAATGTCCCTTTCCTTGTTTTAAAGCAATAAAATCCATTATCTTCTGAGTGAAAACTACTAGAAATGTATCTCACATAAATTTAACATGAAAAGTAGCCAATTTAAATTAATAAAATATATGTTTTTACAAATATTGTACTGCTGTCTCAAACTCAACCATTCTGCCCTTTCACACAGAATTGTTGTAAGTTAACAAATATGGTTCTTTAATTTATGGGAGATACAAATTTATACAATTATAACTAACTACTTGGTCCCAAACTAGCTAGCTCCTACTGAGTGATCATTTTTTAACCCCGTTACTCAGTTTGGTGAATTTAGATATTTTTATTTCGTATTTAAAGCTTAATTTAGGCTACATCTTGTTACCAATTTCAGCACATTTTACATTATGTAATACGTTTATTGTTAGGTAGAAAGTGACACTAATTAGCATTTAAAACTACACTCAAAAATATCCCAAATTGTTTAATGGGTTGAAAACACTGAAATACTCCCCCCCCAAAAAAATAAAATAAATAAATACATAAAAAAAAAAAATAATAATAATAATAATAAATAATTCCAAAAGCTGAAATAATATTTCATTTGACCTACTGAGGTGGACAGAAAAATATTCTGATGGTTATAAGCAAAAAATTATAAATAAATAAATTTAAAAAAAATCTGATGTATTAAGCCGTTTAAAGCTTAATTTAGGCTAAATACTGTTACCAATTTTAGCATACTGTAAATTTTATTTTGTCATTTCATGCATATGAATGTTTATGTAATGTTTCTGCTAAAAAAAAAAAAAAAAGTGACTAATCAGGGTTTAAAACTAGATTCATAGATATCCCACATTTTAGTTACTAGGTTGGAAACAGTCTCATGTAAAAAAAAAAAAAAAAAATGATCCCCTTTTCTCCCCAATTTGGAATGCCCAATTCCCACTACTTAGTAGGTCCTCGTGGTGGTGCGGTTACTCACCTCAATCCGGGTGGCGGAGGACAAGTCTCAGTTGCCTCCGCTTCTGAGACCGTTAATCTGCGCATCTTATCACGTGACTCGTTGTGCATGACACCGCGGAGACTCACAGCATGTGGAGGCTCATGCTACTCTCCACGATCCACGCACAACTTACCACACACCCCATTGAGAGTGAGAACCACTAATCATGACCACGAGGTGGTTACCCCATGTGACTCCAGGAGTGGCAGTCAGCGTCAATACTCGCTGAGCTACCCAGGCCCCGCAATATATATATTTTAATAATACATATTACCCCATGTGACTCTACCCTCCCTAGCAACCAGACCAATTTGCTTGCTAAGGAGAAACCTGACTGGAGTCACTCAGCACACCCTGGATTCAAACTTGCGACTTCAGGGGTGATAGTCAGTGTCAATACTTGCTGAGCTCCCAGGCCCCCAAAGCTCATGTAAAATTAAACAAATAAAAAAAAAAAAAAACACTGAAATAATATTAGTTTGACCTCCTGAGGTGAGCAAAAACATTTTCTGAAGGTTAAAAGTAAAAGAACAAAAATTGACTTTTCATGTTTCCAGCCTTATTTTGTGCCCTATTGGTGGAGAGTGCTAATGAAGAGCAATGAAGGAAGGAAGTAGCTGCGAGTCTCTTACAGACTTTGCTGCGCAAGTCCCAGAGCTTTAGCGTTCTGTCGTAGCTGCCGGAGACAATTCGAGCATTGTCGAGGAGAAACCGAGCAGCCAAAACCTTCCCACTATGGCCTGTGAGCGTGTGCTGTGAAGGGAGAAATAAAACCCAAACAATTCAGATCTTCTGCAGCACAGAAAGTGTTTAACATGAGCCCGTTTAAGAACGAGCCACATTATAGCAACCACGAGGGGGTTACCCCACGTGACTCTACCCTTCCTAGCAACCGGGCCAATTTGGTTGCTTAGGAGACCTGGCTGGAGTCACTCAGCATGCCCTGGGATTCGAACTAGCGAACTCCAGGGGTGGTCGCCAGCGTCTTTAACACTGAGCTATCCAGGCCCCCGATCTGTGTAGTTTTGATAAGTCGTCAAGTTGCTGTATACAAACAGAATCAGGTCTCAGTATGATTTTTGAGATCAGTCGACCCTTCTCCTTCAGTCCCGCCCTCCTGTGTGTTGTGCTGATGTTGGACGCTGCTGTTTTGGGTCTCACTTAATTCTCTAAAAGACTCGTATTCAGCAGAATCGCCAATAATATCAGCTGCCACCTCAAACCAGCAATGCACAACTAGAGCATGCTGGGGAAAATTTGCAGGGGCTGCTGGGAGGGTTGGAGGGACTGTAAGGTGACTTGGACATCAGACCTTTTACATCACATCATTGACCTTATACCCATCAAATAAACAGCTCTAATGATTTTAAGAGAATGGTAGAACTAAAAACGTACAGATTTATGCAGAAATTTCACTCCTAACATTGTTAAAATGTTTAAATAAAAATAAATAGTTTCAGATGTGGATAAAAGACACCAAAACTTATCAATAATGAGCAAAACAACATGAACAAGAACAATAGGAGAGGACCGAGAGGTGAGCCTTGCGGTACACCTAATAACTTAACAATATCAGAAGTTCAATTCTCAACAAGAACTCAGGAAATTTGAATGTTTACAGCTATATTGGTCATTAAAGAAAGCTGTTTGAGCTTAAAACAGAACTATTAAAATAATTTTGTTTATACAAGTTAGAGGTCGACCGATATTGGATTTTGCCGATAACCATAACTAAGCTGATGGAGAAGTCTGATAACCAATTCATTATAGGCCGATAGTTTTTAAAGTCGATTCATTGAATGTTAAAAAAAATGTCTTAGACTTTTCTAAATGTGACGGGCACAGACACAGAGGCTACAAGAGTACAAAATGAATAAACTCCTGGATGTAGTTTATTGTGCAACCAATATTCCAATAATGATAATCGGGAAAAAGTAAAATTTGGTGCATAACGCGGGATGTTTAACTATGAACAAGCAAGAAACGCACTGAGGACTCTAATTTTGAGTCCACGAAAAAAACAAAAAAACAAAACGGCAACTATCTGTTGATTTTTGCCGATAACCGATAGTTCAAAAAGCAACTATCGACACTGGTAGTAGTAAAACCGATATATCTGTCGACCTCTTATATGCATAATGTGCATTACGTGTGCCACAAAACCTCATGTATCAACTGTATGTACATGTGATTCAGTGATATTCTCACCCGTAGTCTGTAGTCGTCAACAGTCCAAATTCTGCTTGCAAAATCGTTAGAGGCAGCCAACAGATATGACCCCTGCAAAACACAAACACACTGAATTTAGTTCTGCTTGAGTCAAAACAGTTCAAACCAATTCAAGTTCGCTGGGAATTTCTTAATTTTAAAAGCATCTTCATTGCTTTGAGCTTCATTTTAAAGGTCTCAGCTTGAAAACTTGAGATCACGGGCCAGTTTAATGTTCTCCTTGAGTCCCGCCCTCCTGTGTGTTGTGTTGATGTTGGACGCTGCTGTTTTGGGTCTCACTTAATTCTCTAAAAGACTCTTAATTCGGCAGAAACATCCATAATATCAGCTGCCACCTCAAACCAGCAATACACAACTCAACCAGGCTGGGAACATTTTAAAAAGGTGCTGCTGGGAGGGACAAAAAAGGGACTGGAAGGAGATGACGGCATCAGACCTTTTACATTACATCACTGACCTTTGAACTATATGCAAAAGAGATCAACAAATGAAGCAATGAAGGACTTTCAAAGACCTAAAAGTTTCTCTATTGCTTTCCTTCATGGTTTTCCAGGCTGTGCAGTAAACTAAACGATATTGGCAATTCACAAAACAAGGACAAGGCCTTTAATACTTTCAATAGGAAATACATCAACATAGGTAAGAAAAATACGCTTAGCATTTGTCAAAACATTTTCATGGTGTCGTTGAGAATAAATGTTCTCTTTTTTCAGTGGGTGTATATATTTAGTCAACATTAAATCAAATCTGACACTTTTTATTTTCTTAATTCATGTTCCTGGTCTTAATGTGCAAAAATAGTAGTGCTAAAAACATACAGATTTATGAAGACATTTCACTCCTAACATTTAATTACAATGTTTAAATAAACACAGATAGTTTCAGATGTGAAAAAAAAAACACATTTAAATTGATCAATAATGAACTAGACAAGGTGAACAAGAACAATAGGAGAGGACCGAGAAGTGAGCCTTGCGGTACACCTAATGACTTACAATATCAGAAGTTCAATTCTCAACAAGAACTCAGGAAATCTGAATGTTTACAGCTATATTTGTCTTTTAAGAAAGCTGTTCATGCTAAAAACAGAACTACAAAAATCATTGTGTCGACCGATATTAGATTTTGCTAATACAGATAACGAAGCTGGTGAATAAGTTTGATAATCATATTATGGGTCAATGGTTTATAAAATTGATTTATTAGTAGTGATGTTATTCCAAAGAAAATAATGTTTTATCACAGACCTTATTTTATTCACAAATCCAAAACTGCCATTTTAAAAAACCCATAGGAAAATCCAGAGGGAACCCATGGCGAATTAGCCTTCTGGGTTCGCCTGCTAATTGACGTCACGGCTGAACAGCTGTAGTCATACAGATTTTCAGATTCGATTCCAATTCATTGGGTATATTTCAATTAAAATGTCCATATTGCTCACATATGAAAGAAGTAAATTACACATTTTATTTTATCATTAGTTTTGGATCATTTTAACATTTTAATTATTGTGCAAAATCTCTATTTATATCCAGCTCTAGTGACTAATACAGAATAACATACCGCACTGTCAAACTCTATACTGGTGATTCCAGCATTACTGCCGGTCAGTGCTCCTTTGGGTTCACACCGCCCTGGACAAACAAACAAAAAGCTTTTAGAGAAACACACTCAGCCAAAACTAAACATCTACAAAGCATCTTTTTTTAAAGGAGGAAACACAGAAATTCTGCAGCTGCACAGTTGAGTTTCACAAGGTTTCCTCTTTGAAACGACTGAAGGTCTCAGCTTGAAAACTTGAAATCACGGGCCGGTTTTACGTTCTCTTTGAGTCCCGCCCTCCTGTGTGTTAAGGTGATGTTTGACACTGCTGTTCTGGGTCTCACTTGTACTTTAAAAGACTCTTAATTCAGCAGAGAGATCCATAATATCAGCTGCCACATCAAACCAGCAACGCACAACTACAGCATGCTGGGAAAACTCATGATGAGCTGCTGGGAGGGACGAAAAGGAACTGGAAAGAGATGATGGTGTCAGGCCTTTTACATCACATCAGTGACCTTAGACCCTTGACCATGATGAAAACTGTGGTTGATAATATACATACACACATTACCTGATATGACCTCCCAGAGTTTGACTCTGCGGTCCATTCCTCCTGTGGCGAGCAGACGAGATCCAGGACCAAACCTCACAGCGTTCACTTCTCCATCATGGGCGTCCTACACAAACAAATGTTCAACATAAGATTGTGAACATTATTGGAGTCTTTCTGTAAAATGAGACAATTAGTGCACCATATGTATATAAAGTGAGCTTTCAAATTCAGCCAAAATATGCAGTGGAGCTCAAGAGGTTAAAGGTCTCAGCTTGAAAACTTGAGATCACGGGCCGGTTTAATGTTCTCCTTGAGTCCCGCCCTCCTGTGTGTTGTGTTAATGTTGGACGCTGCTGATTTGGGTCTCACTAGTTCTTTAAAAGACTCTTAATTCAGCAAAAACATCCATAATATCAGCTGCCACCACAAACCAGCAATACACCACTAAAATATGCTGGGAAAAATAAAAAAAAGGGCTGCTGGGACGGACGAAAAGGGACTGGAAGGAGATGACGGCGTCAGACCTTTTACATTACATCACTGACCTTGTGGGCAAAAAATGAAATGAAATAGCATATAAAAGGAAATTATACTCACAAAGATGTGCAGGGCAGTTGAGGGAACCCGGATGTCAGTACACGCCGATGGCACTTCCGCGGTTTCAGGAGATGTCCTGAACGAGTTCACAGAACGGCGTCTTCTAATGGAAAGACGGGCTGTTTTGTACTCATTTTGAATGATTTTATTGTCTCACTTTAACAAACATGGATTCTTAGTAAAGAGGGGCATTCATGAACTAAAGCATTTATAATTGCACAATGTTACATGGCAATATTTTTAGATAAGCATATGACATTCTCTTCAAATCAAAATGTACTGCAGTAAATTTACACAGTCACAATCGCTATTTCACTGTTCGTGCACAAAAACACACACAAAGGTGGACAAGACAGATGATATTCATACTACATTTCTAAAAGTTATTCATATATAAATCACAGTTTTTTAATAAACCCCTTTCCTACCATGCAGCAGTGTTCTGCATAACTGTGATTGAGAGAAATAGAGCTGGGTATTGATACAGATTTTCAGATTTGATTTGACTCCGATTAACAAGTTCTCGATTCGGTTTGGATCCAATTTGAATAAATTCTGAATCATTTGGGCATATTTCAGTTATAAGGTCCATTTTGTTTACATATTAACTAAATTCTCTCTCTGCTTATGCTGTTAATTATACAGGGAACCTTCCAACTTGGTACATTATGAAAATATTAATTTTAAAAATGATCAACAACTCAAACTATGCATTTCAACAGCTATTTATTTTACCGATGTTATACAGTAGCAAGAAAAAAGTATGTGAACCTTCCTCCGTGATGTCCTGCCATGGACACCATGCCTGTTTAATGGTTTCTGTATAGTAGACTCATGAAGAGAGATGTTAACCAGTTCCAATGACTCCAAGTCTTTATCTGTCACTCTAGGGTTCATTTTTACCTCATTGATCATTCTGCGATGTGCCCGTTGAGTCATCTTGGCTGGACGGCCACTTCTAGTGAGAGTACCCACAGTACTAAATCATCTCCATTTATATATACACACACACACATACATATATATATATATACACACAAATACACACACACATATGTGTGTGTGTGTGTGTGTAAAATATATATATATATATTACACACACATACATATATACTATGTGTGTGTGTGTGTATATATATGTGTGTGTGTGTGTGTGTGTACACACACACACACACACACACACACACACACACACACACACACACACACACATTTCTACTAGAGCTGCCTATTTAACACCTTAATTATATTAAAAATAATGCATTAAAACAATTATTGCAATTACTGTATGGAGGAATTCAAGCTACCACCTGTTTTCAGCAGGGGGCAGTAAGCGAAACTCCAGCCGTATAGGTAACGTGCAGCTGTACATTTCGGACAGATTCATTCAGTTGCAACGTTGTAATCTGAACTGTAGGCCAATGATAGGCTTATGTTCTATAATATGCAAATAAACAATATATTGTCTTCTAAAGCCACTTTTTGTTTTGTCTCAATGATTTACTCATCTGCCACAATAGTTTAATGCATTTTAATTACATGAATTGTTACTTTTATAATATACATTAGATTTAAATAATTATAAATACAATCACTTATAATTACTTGATCATTATTTATAGAATGATTGTTATTCGAGGGACTTTCTCAGCAAATATTTATGTGCGATTAATTAATCGGTATATTATTTAATTAATTAGATAAAAAAATGCTAATAAATTAACAGCCCTAATTACTACCAGTTTATTTTTTCAACTGATATACTGACCAGCCCTAAAAGACATCCACATCTCACACACTAACAACTGCACACACAGAAATGGCAAGCCTTCTATTTCCATATTTCTATTCCATAAAGACTCCCTCATTCTTTTCAAAATCATGCACATACACACAAAATATAGGAACACGTTTATTACTCACAATCCCTTCCTCAGTCATTCCAAAATATAATCCTCTACCGGGAGTTAAGCATTTTTTGGGGGTTGATATTAGCAGTTTAAAACAGAGACACACTCATTTCACACACACAAACACATTCTGACACCACAGTGTGTATCACCTGGAGTCAGACGGGATGAAACCAGGTTGGACAGAATCAGACAAGCTGCAGACACAGAAAGATTGTAGAATGAGAGACACACACACACTCAGACACACACTGTTTTATTTTACTATTTTAGTGAGGACTCAGACTCAATTTTTTGCTGTTCCCTAACCAGGGATGATGCATGGATTTTAATATAAAATTATACAAATATATAAAAGTCCATACCAGATCATATTGAAATTGTTTTATGTACCAATATATCAACACATACGAATTAGAGGTCGAATTTTTCCCTTTTCTCTCCCAATTTGGAATGCCCAATTCCCAATGCGCTCTAAGTCCTCGTGGCCGCGTAGTGATTCGCCTCAGTCTGGGTGGCGGAGGACGAATCCCAGTTGCCTCCGCGTCTGAGACCGCCAACCCACGCATCTTATCACGTGGCTTGAGCGTGTTACCACGGAGACATAGGGCAACCACGCACAACTCACCACGCGCCCCACCGAGAACAAACCACATTATAGTGACCACGAGCAGGTTACCCCATGTGACTCTACCCTTCCTAGCAACCGGGCCAATTTGGTTGCCTAGAAAACCTAGCTGGAGTCACTCAGCACGCCCTGGATTCAAACTAGCGAACTCCAGGGGTGGTCGCCAGCATCTTTACCACTGAGCTACCCAGGCCCCTCTCCCTGCATGCTTGGAGAATGTGCAACAGTGCCGCATCTTCACTTTGAAGCATGCAGCGCATACAGACTATAGATTTTGGAAACTGAATTCAAGACATTTTAAGACTTCTTAAGGACCCGCGGGAACCCTGCTAACACCATTTGCATGTTGAATTAACAGGTTTATAAAGGTTTATACATCTGTAAGTTCAGCACATATGTGACGATGCTCTCTCACGGCGCAGGCTCACACTAAACTCAACTAGCGTTCAATGAGCTGATGAATCCAGAATGAGAGAGAGTGAGAGAGAGAGAGATGATATACTCGTGCAGATTCTGAAGTTACAGTTTTATACAAAGACCAGATTGATTGGATTGGTGTACCAATTCTTAGCTACATGTTGAACTGAATAAATGATGCATTATGAAGGTGAAACTTGTGGGAATTATAAAAATAGTGCGTAATCCAGCGGCAAATTTCAGGCCATGTAGATTCAAAGCAAAACATGATTTTACCATTTTTTGAGTATTTTAATAGCAATGTCTGACTCACACTTCGCTGTTCAATAAGTTTCACTATATTAGTGATGACATTTTGGGCCTCACAAGTATAGCAAAAGAATTCACATACACGCACAATCACACTTCGACACACACAGAATGAGGAAGAGGAAGATAAATAAAAAAGACTGTAACATACCCGAACATATTAGAGATGGAATCCAGCAGGCCGCCAGGAGGAAGAGCCTGAGACGAGCGCTTACTGAGACAGAAAACATTTGGATGAACTGTTACATTGCCAAAATGAGTGTTTTCACGTGACATTTGTGTGTGTGTGTGTGTGTGTGTGTGTGTGTGTGTGTGTGTGTGTGTGTGTGTGTGTGTGTGTGTGTGTGTGTGTGTGTGTGTGTGTGTGTGTGTGTGTGTGTGTGTGTGTGTGTGTGTGTACGTACGTACCTGGGTGTACGGCTGAGCGGTCTGCTTGGACACGTTTCACCCGTTCCCTTCCCAGCATCCTCTGAGAGAACCTCGATGTCATCATCTCTACACCAATCAGATCACAGCATTCAATGAGACCAAGTTTCCTACCAGGACTCGAGGTACCAAAATGCCACCAAAATTAAAAAATGTGGGGGCTAAAACTGCACCCATAGAACATTAATTGTAGTATATTGTAGTTGAATTAAAAGGATTCCACAAGGGGCCTGGGTAGCTCAGCGAGTATTGACGCTGACTACCACCCTTGGAGTCACGAGTTCGAATCCACGGCGTGCTGAGTGACTCCAGCCAGGTCTCTTAAGCAACCGAATTGGCCCGGTTGCTAGGGAGGGTAGAGTCACATGGGGTAACCACCTCGTGGTCGCTATAATATGGTTCTTGCTCTCGGTGGGGCGCGTGGTGAGTTGAGCGTGGTTGTCGTGGCGGATGGCGTGAAGCCTCCACACGCGCTATGTCTCCGTGGCAACGTGCTCAACAAGCCACGTGATAAGATGCGCGGATTGACGGTCTCAGACGCAGAGGAAACTGAGATTCGTCCTCCGCCACTCGGATTGAGGCAAGTCACTACGCCACCACGAGGACTTAGAGCGCATTGGGAATTGGGCATTCCAAATTGGGGAGGAAAAAAAAGGATTACACAATATATATTTTTATATGGTTACAAAACATCATAAATGGTCAAAGTAAAATAAAATTTCAGGGGGAAAATATCACGCCTAAACTGGAGGTCCACTGATATATCGGTTTTGCAGATGAATCGGTACCAATAGATGCTTTTTGGAACTATCGGTTATCAAGAAATATCAACAGCAAAAGTTTCAGATAGGTTTCTTGACAATTCCTGATTTTCCATGACTGTGGGAATACTGAATTAAATGCAATTTATGCTGGATAAAAACTCAAAGTTAGTTAGTTAGTTATTAAGTGATTTTACACCATGCCAGCTTCCAAGGCAAAAAACAAGTTAAAATATATTAAAAGGTAGAGTGATTAAAAAAACCTATATACGGTTATTAAAATGTATTTTCGATAAGAACTCTAAAATGGATTTAGGAGTTGACTTTGTTAAAAATCAACCTTCAAAAGTGTTTGCGGAGTAAAATAATCTCCTAAAAAAAATGAATCCAGTACAATCCAATAAAATACGTTTCAAAGATGGATTCTGGCATGCGATGCATAATGGTGGCTCTTCGTCTGATATTAAGAACATATGTGCGAGTCTGGAATGGGTGTAAATGATCTGATCCCAGCGATTACTGAAATTAAAGATGCGTAAAAGTCAAAGCAACTCAAACTTACGGGTCTATTGGAAGCGGTTCCTTCGCAGCATCCGCTAATTCCTTCTGAAGCTTCGCCTGTCTGCGTCTGCAATGACATCAGGTATGAAACACACATACTTTACCTTTGAGTTTACACATTTTTAACCTGTGCAGAAACACTCCGCCTGCTTCAAACAACCAATCACAGAGGGGGATTTCTAATGAGCTCATTTCTGCATGGAAGGTCAGGAAATGAGCCCACTTTCTTCTGCATGGAAGGTCAGAAACTGATGGGTGTCGACCCATTACACCCTTTGTTTTGTCTTAATGGCCGAGCAATTAAGTAGCAAAACTGAGAACGACTTTCAATTCACACACATCAGTCATTCACAACTCATTTATCTGAGTTGACAAACAACATGCATATGAACTTTATCACATCAGCATAAAAGTAATCCACACAACTCCAGTCGATCAATTAATGTCTTCTGAAGCAAACAGATTAGGCCTGGGCGATATGTACAAAATATTTGAGCGATTATCACCGTAACAAATATCGCGATATACGATTATATCGTAAACCCTTCTGCCGAGGGTGGGTGAATGTTTTTGCTTTATTGATTTTGCTTTAAAAATGTCATTCATTTATTGAAACACGGAAAACATAAGACATTTCTAAATTCAAACTGCACTTTAAACTAAACATTTACCGTCTCCGCAAGCATCCATCAACGACAACAGGTGGAAAATTACTAATAGCCTACAGATTAAGAACTAAAGACAATTATAAATGTAAAGACAATAATAATCATTATAAATAAGCCTAATACATTTCCTTGTGTTCCCAAAATGATGCTGCCAAATGTGTACTCTTATCGAATGTGTGTTTGTATTCCGTTCTGGTAATACAGTTAATGCTGCCTATAAAGACAATAAAATAGAAATTTGTTTCTTTAACACAAAGATATAGATTACTGAACCTGCAGAGTTGCGTTCACAATGCATTCCAACCGCGTGGAAATATAGCGAACTAAATTCATCAACTCGGTGATCATTTGCAGCATTCTCATAGACGACATTATACTTGCAAACAGTTTTCAGACAAATGAAACAGAGAAAACGAGTGAAAACTCTTTACATGCGCTTGTTCCACGAGACAGGCTGGTGCTGCATGCCTCTGAACAAACAGCGAATCAGACACGAGCATTGACGGCTTTTCTTTTGTCTGTTCTTAACAATATAATAAAGTGTGTTCCTTCAAGCGCGTGTCTTTGTGACTAACAGCATTTCTTGTCACGTGTCACTCGGAGACGTCTTACAGGTCACCCGCCTGTTGCGATTAGGTGAGCAAAATTACCCGTGCATGAAACACATTTAGACGAGGAGCTTGTGAACTGGATTCAGGCTCGTTGCATTTTGCGGGTGCTAGTTTCACACCCTGGCCACTGTTTCCCGATATTGTCGATCATCGTCTGTTTTTGGGTGTCGCAATCGGCATCGAGATATTTGCAAGACATCGTCGATATCCGATAACATCGTCCTATCGCCCCGCCCTAAAACAGATAAGTTCGTGTAAGAAACAAATCGATAATTAAAACGTTTTTAACTTCATATCTTTGCTTTGGTCCAGCGCTGGATTCGCTGTTTGAAATGATCTAACTCTCGCGTGACGTTCGTTCCTCTGTTGTAAACATCACGCGACAGCTCCGTGATGCGTCAACTGCTAGCAGGAAGCATTTTTGAAAACTTAGTAAATTTTTACTTAGCAATTTATTTATTTGACACATACCTATCGATTTGCTTCAGAAGACG
The DNA here is from genome assembly GCF_019703515.2 of Myxocyprinus asiaticus. Lineage (NCBI taxonomy): Eukaryota > Metazoa > Chordata > Actinopteri > Cypriniformes > Catostomidae > Myxocyprinus > Myxocyprinus asiaticus. The sequence continues at coordinate 42,184,745 of NC_059374.1, read as the reverse complement.
TTAACTGATCGACTGGAGTCGTGTGGATTACTTTTATGCTGCCTAAATATGACTTTTGGACCGTCAAACAGCCAGAAGCATCACGGCACCCGTTCGCTTTCATTGTATGGACAAACAGAGCTGAAATGTGCTTTTAAAAATCTTCATTTCGGCTCTGCTGAAGAAGGAAAGACATACACATCTGGGATAGCTTAAAGGAGAGTAAATCATGAGAGAATTTTCATTTGTGGGTGAACTAATCCTTTAAAGAGTGTGGATAAAACAACATAACAAAAGACACAAACGTAAATAAATATATGCACATAGCAACCAATTTCTAATTTAAAAATGCTTTTTAAAAACGTGGATGTTTGGAGCCTCTCTAATTTCCATAGTGCTCCATAACTGTTCACTCATAACTGACAAAACTGTATGGATTTGTATACGTGTATATGACTCTCACCTGGAGTCTTTCTCGTTCTCAGCGTTGAGTTTGTTGGCCTCCTGGGCTTTTTCCGTCATCCAGCGAGTCACCAGCTCCTGATTGTCCTCTGTGGTTCTCCGTAGTTTCTCCTCAAGTGCGCCGAACGTGATCTGCAGGGCATCATACTCGTCTCGCAATGTCTGATTGGCTCGTTCCAGATCAGCAAGAGAGTTACGGAGCTCACGATACTCTCCCTCCAGATGAGAGATCTGCTGCTGGTACTCCAACATCCTGTAACACACACACGTTACTGAGCTATCTAAATGGGGACATACTTATATTGTAATGTACCAGTATTAATTATTAACCTCTTCAACTCTGGTGGATTTTTGGGCTGCGGCCTGCAGTTTTTCCACACTCAAATTTAAAAGCTCACCATTACACATATTGTGGACTAATTGCCAAAAAAATTGGTCTCAATTTTTTTTAGGAACACCCCCAAATAAAATAAAAAATACTACAATTATTCATAAATAATATTGTATATTGTTTTTTTTTTTGTTGTTGTTGTTCTAAATTTGTAAGCATGTAATTCTGGTTCTGTTCACTCCATCTCCCTCCAAAAAGTATTATTTTATTTCACTAGACTGCAGCAAGTATTAGAAAAGAAGACATTTTTCCTCCACCACCGTACACCACAGAATGCCAATTCTGAAATGTAGGTGGCGCTCTAGCACATTTTAGCCCTCGCAGATGTGCTCGTCCATAGACATTGTCTAATTTTCAGTTGCACCACTCTCAATGCTTCATTGAATATCTCGGCCTCTGAGTGGACTAGAGGGTCAATCTAGGTGTCATTAGAAAGCTGAGATCCTCCCCTTTGCGAAGATATATGAAGATATTGTATCATCGATAGTCGAGAACATATATTTTTTAAGCATGATTTTCCAGGGGCCTGGGTAGCTCAGCAAATAAAGACGCCGACTACCACACCTGGAGTCGCAAGTGACTCCAGCCAGGTCTCCTAAGCAACCAATTGGCCCGGTTGCTAGGGTGGGTAGAGTCACGTTGGGGTAACCTCCTCGTGGTCACTCTAATGTGGTTCACTCTCGATGGGGCGCGTGGCGAGTTGTGAGTGGATGCCGCGTAGAAAAGCATAAGCCTCAACACGCGCTACATCTCCATGGTAACGCGCTCACCAAGACACGTGATAAGATGCACGGATTGACGGTCTCAGACAAGGAGGCAACTGAGATTCGTCCTACGCCATCCAGATTGAGGCGAGTCACTACGCCACCATGAGGACTTAGAGCGCATTGGGATTTGGTATGCCATATTGGGGAGAAAATAAAAAGCATGCTTTTCCTGCTGGACCGCATATTTTATTCTGGACATCTAAGAAATAAAATTGGATTATTCACACAAGCAAGCTCACAGACAAGTAAAAATTTATAATTTTTTAAAAAACTGCCTAAAAGTAAAAGCCGCTATTTGGGGCTTACAGCAGCAGTGATCGGCACACAAAAGAGACGTTTGTATTTGATGTCTTACAAATATCCTATTTCACTTTGGGATTCTTTTGAAAATCTTTCGAACTGTGGTATTCGGGCAACAAAATAAACTTTACAGTCGCATTCCTGAGAATGAGAGCTTTAATTTGATATATGACTTGTCTATTTAAGTGCTATTTTAAAGATTTTTATATTAATATTTCTACCACATGACCTCTAGGTGGCACTGATTTGCAACGTGATTGTTTTATGTTATTTTAAAATAAAAAATATTTTATGTGATAAATGCAGAAGTCATGGATTTTCACTTACATTATCTCTGAAAAGTTCAGATTCTCAGCTTTCAAATTATACCACATATGCCTGACTTATGTATTCGGAGACTTGAACATTTTAAGCATAAACTTTTTTCGCGACACTGTGCACCCTTTTGGACCCGCCGGCAAGTCCGCAGAGTTGAAGAAGTCGAACCCTGGAGCGTGACATCATATCCTGTTGAGGTTCTGTCAGATTTACCAATTCTGAGGACACAGTTGTTCCTAACAGACATTTAAAACTCACTTGGCTTCATTGCTCTGGATTTCTTTGTCTTTCTGTTGAATCTGGTTGTTTAGTTCAATTACACTTTGTGCCAGCTGGAAAGAAACATATATCTGATTTTAGTTATCATTCTCCAACAGACTGATGTTCATTAAAGCACTACAGAGTGAAGGATTAAGACAGTTTGAAGTCTGTTTTATCAGTATAGGTAGAGGGTATGGTGTATATACAGTCACACAGATAAACAGTGTGTAGCATTTTCACCTCTCCTCGTTTCTTGTGTAGTTCTGTGAGTTCCTCTTGATGTTTAATTCTCATCTGTGCCATCTCCTGCTGCAGAGCGTCACTGCGACCGCCGTCAACACCCGGACTACACACAAACATTTACATTTATATTCTGTCTGATTAATATGCACATGTGTGCACTTAACATGCAAGAGCAGTGTTCCTGCAATATATATATTATATCCCCTTTTCTCCCAATTTGGAACGCCCAATTCCCACTACTTAGTAGGTCCTCGTGGTGGTGCGGTTACTCACCACAATCCGGGTGGCGGAGGACAAGTCTCAGTTGCCTCCGCTTCTGAGACCGTCAATCCGCGCATTTTATCACGTGACTCGTTGTGCATGACACCGCGGAGACTCACAGCATGTGGAGGCTCATGCTACTCTCCGTGATTCACGCACAACTCACCACACACCCCATTGAGAGCGAGAACCACTAATCACGACCACGAGGAGGTTACCCCATGTGACTCGAGGAGTGGCAGTCAGCGTCAATACTCGCTGAGCTACCCAGGCCCCGCAATATATATTTTTTAATCAAACTGTTATTTATGTCTAAATAATATAATGTATGTTTGAATAAATCTCCCAATTCTTTCAAATAATGTCGGAGAATTGTTTTTAGTAGGAATGTCCCGATACTGGTATCAGAATCAGGTCCGACACTGTCCCCATGTACTCCGGTAAAATATGAAGTACAAATGTCATTACGTAAACATTCAGCGCATAAATTCAAATCTCGTTATGTCCTAGTGTGATTATTAAACCGCAAAGGCTGGGATTTAATGAGATAAATATATAGCTTGCATCTGCTGCGCACTTCAAATATGAGTTCTTGTGAATGTGTGGAGCCAGTGCCGTGCTGACATAAAGACACAAAGTGCTCATACATTTTTTAGAGCTCCTTGACTCATACACGGAAAACACCATCATGAGCATTTAGCGCTGTGTTTGTAGCAGATGACAGTGAGCAGAGCACTAATTCACTTTGTAGTGCACAGCACATACAGACTACATATTTAATTAAATAGCAGCCTTTTGTGGTTTAATAATCACAATTGGGTCATGCAGCAACCTGCTTTTCTGTAGGTGAGAAGCTACCAACAAAAACACACAGAAATGGAAAGAGCTTCAAAATAAAAGCTTCTGCCAAAATAAAAGCTCAATTTAAATAGAAAAAAGACAAAAAATATATCACTACTGTATAGTTATGTAATATTCACTGTAATACCACTACTACTAATAATAATAATTATAATAATAAATCAATAGTAATTGAATTAAATTTAAGCAATATCTCACATATGTGCTGCTCTGTTACGCAGCACTTTATTTGACAAAAATAACACCAATGTTGTTTTGAGGTTCTGTATAAAACCACTTCATTTGATAAAAATAATACAATATATATGCTGAAAATTGTTATACTTTCATTTGATTATATTAATTGATTTAGTCACCATTTTGAAATAAACTGTTGATATGCAAGTCAGAAAAAAAAAAAAAAAAAAAAAAAACAGGCATCTGTATCGGCAGATTTCTGCGAAAAGGAAGTAGCAATACTCTTACTCGTTCTCAAAAATTTGGTATCAGGACATCCCTAGTTTTAAGCCAGCCATCCTTTAATCTTGGCAATAGAAACATAAAAATTATATTATTAAAAAGCTGAGACCTTCGCTTTTTCTGTAGTGCATAAATCTCAAAATGTGATTCTGGGTCAATGCGATTCACAATGGAGCAGGTCACATATATTTCTTATTATAGATATAGAGCTGTACATGGAGTAGTTAAAGTCAGAAGTGATGTGGTGAAAGTGTTTCCTGGAGCACCTCAGGTCGTGTCTGTTCTGTTGCTCATATTTCTCTGTGTGCAGACGTTCAGAGAGAACAGCCTGAAAATCTGACCTCTCCAACAGTCTGTTATCTAAAGAGAGAGAGAGAGAGAGAGAGAGAGAAATTTGTGTAGTTCACAATGCATTTTCCATCAGAGAGAAACAGATTATTAGCGGAAAATAATGTGGGACTGGACTTTATTTAAAGTCATGGTGGCCATTAGTAGAAGTAGACAATATATCGTTTTTACCGATTAATCGGTGCCGATAGTTGCTTTTTGGAACTATCCGTAAAAATCTCTGCAGATTTTTTATTTTTTTTATTCCTCATCAATAAACCTCATCTGTTGAAATGTGTGTGTGTGTGTATATATTATATATATATATATATATATATATATAAAAAACTCTTCATCTGCTGAATATGTAGGCCAGTGGTTCACAACCCTGTTCCTGGAGGCCCCCCAACACTACACATTTTGGATATCTCCCTAATCAATCACACCTGATTCAACTCATTAGCCCATTAGTAGAGACTCCACGACCTGAATTAGGAGTGTCAGATAAGGGAAGTATACAAAATCTGCAGTGTTGGGAACCACTGATATAGGCTATAAAAGGTTTCATTTGGTAAATACTTGCATATAGAGCATTGTATCTGAGCCAAGTCCCCTGTGTATTTTGAGCTTGTTTTAAGTCCCACGTTACGCACGAAAATCGTACCTTTTTTGGTTATTATTGGGATTATTTTGGTTGCACAAATTCCTTTTGGGATTTTATTAATTAAGGACACTTCGTGCCTCAATGTCTCTGTCCTTTAAAGTAAGGAAAGACTAATAAATGTTTCATCATTCTATAAATCGATTTTTAAAAAATGATTGTCTGATTAATCGGCAATTGGCCTTTTCCACCAGCACGGTTATCGGTAAAACCCACTTTCATCTGACCTCTAAAAATTAGCATAAACTATATTAGCAGTTTAACATTTAGCTATGGTTAAATTTAGACAAAAAAAATACATCTTCCTTCCTGCAATTTAATTGTATGCCATACCGTCAAACATGATTTTAAAAATTATTATATTAAGATTTATGAAATTGAATTTAGCAAAACTAAAACTAATAATTTGTAATGATTTCTGGACAGGTTAACAGTTCAGATATGCATTTGACTCAGTAATTGGTTGCTTTTGTAATTTAGTTTGATTGTCAACAATTCCTGCTGCAGTTATTTGTGTTTTTTTCCAGTACTGTCTATTTTCTGCTACAGTACACTGTAAACCATATTTAGTACATTAAAAATAAAACACATTATTAGTAGTAGTCTAAAACGCATTGTAGGCTTAATGTTGTGCAGCAACAGGGGTCTGGGTAGCTCAGTGGTAAAATACGCTGGTGTGCTGAGTGACTCCAGCCAGGTCTCCTAAGCAACCAAATTGGCCCGGTTGCTACGGAGGGTAGAGTCACATGGGGTAACCTCCTCGTGGTCGCTATAACGTGGTTCGTTCTCGGTGGGGCGCGTGGTGAGTTGAGCGTGGTTGCCGTGGTGGATGGCGTGAAGCCTCCACACGCGCTATGTTTCCGTGGCAACGCGCTCAACAAGCCACGTGATAAGATGCGTGGGTTGACGGTCTCAGATGCGGAGGCAACTGGGATTCGTCCTCCGTCACCCGGACTGAGGTGAATCACTACGCGACCACGAGGACTTAAAAGCACACTGGGCAGCAATACATACATGCATGCACGCACAAACAGTTGGCCCAACATAACGTTTGAATATGAGCACTTAAATCCATTTGCTGTATTTGTGAGTGTGACAGAAATCACAATCATATGACCAAAACTGAACAAGTGCTTTGAAATTTGCAGACAAATCAGAAGTGTCCGTTTTGAGAATTTATAAAAATATAATAATTGCACTGAACATATTATTGCAATCAGTAAAAACATCAAACTCAAACAGCCATGTGTCATATGTTGTTGGAAAGCTCTCAAACAGTAGAATACTACAAGCCTCTTTTACTCGCAGACAACAATATAGTGAATAATAGCGAAGTATATGTCTTTGACAATTATGCTGGTGTTGCTTTTATGCTTCGTTTTTGCTTATAACCATGAAAAATAAATGGAACATAAAATATCACATATCATTACTTAGAGGCGATTATCTTTCAAACAAGCCAACACACAAGGTAATCGGATGCATAGATCATTAGATAATCCACATGAAGCACAATGTTACATATGGGCACCAGGAGATGGCGCCAAATACATGACACAGACTCAATGATGACTCAAATGACACAGAGTGAAACTCATTCTGTAAAATCTCATTACTAAAATCATGTCTGCATGCTGTGCAAACCTGTAGTCATTGATGTGTTTGCATGTGTAATTAGTTATGTTCAATTATGTTTTATTTGTTTGGAGAGGCTTTTGGACACTTATTTTGATAAATTATTTTTGTAATGCTATAACTTTTTATTGCTTTGCCGTATCAGCACAACATTTTTCTCAGATACAGTTGACATAATTGGGAACAAAAAAGCAGTTTTTCAGAGACACTTTATTTAACACCCAGAGATATATTTAATGTCAAATCAGACAAATAGGCTGAGAGTCTCAGAATGTATCATCTATATCATTAAAAAATGTCAAGTTTTCTTAAAAATGATACCAAATACTTGACCCTCTTTTTTTTCCTTGAGTTATAAGCCTTACATTTTGGGTATTCCACTGAAACAGGAAATATACTTAATTTCACTTTCACTTAAATTCACTTAATTTAATCTCTGCAAATTCCATGATGATGCTCGCGGAGATGGTGTTTCAGGTGTGAACTGTTTCCTGCCTAAGCCAGCACTTTCTTGGGAAAGGTTCAGGCTCCGACATGAATGTGTGCCGCTGCACTTGCGACACACGTGTGTTGCCTTTGCAGTGGAGTGGCTGTTGAATGTTAAAGGAGGAAGTCACAATTTAGAGAGTTATTTTATCACGTCCAGTTTATATGAAGCTGTGTAAATGTAGCCAATTCTGTCTTAATTGAACTGATTTGGATTTTGGAAAAGTTCTGAAAAAACAAACAAACAAAAAAACAGACTTTACATTCATGCCATATTGTGAATGAGAAGATGTCAACAGTGTGACAACTTGGTATACCGTGAAGCCATTGTGTCCCAGCAAGAATAAAGAGCCAATTTTGATTCTTGACCGTTTTACGGATGGTTTGCATGTTTATCACTGATTGTTTACATGCACAGATTATCATCCAACTGAACAGTTTATGGTGTTTACATAAAGGTTTATATTTCAGATTGAGCTATCAGTCTGATAATTGGGTTTATATGATATCTTAGGTAGTGAATAGGCTAGGTAGTGATGCACACATGTCTTACATTGGTGTATAATCTCTTCAAAGGCCTGACGCTGAACTCGGTCTCTCTGTTTTAGCTGCTCGATAACGCATCGTTTCCACAAACACTCGACTCCACGACCCGCCATCACCTCCTGCACACACACACACACACACACACAGTTAACAATATCTCAGAGACACTTGAGTTTCAGTTGACACCATTAATAATCCAGTGAACCAATTTCCTAAAGCAAATACAATTAACTTGGAGCATTTCTTAAAATCGAGGGCAAAGAAAAGAGGAACAACTCTCGAGGAGGAACTGTGTCCAGATCAAACACAAGAAACCAAAACATGTCTGCTCATAGTTTGAAACTGAAATTACTCCAATAATCACACCGATTACAGATCACTGCAATAAACAATGTGTGTGAAATGTGCACCATGCTGAGAGAGACTGAAAATAAGGTAACACTTTATAACTTTATGTACAATGACATCCCATGCATAGAAATGTTGTGAACTTCATACCTTTATATTTGAAAACAATACTGATTAAATTAAGCACCATGTTTCATTAATGAAAGCTATTATGAGTGTTACCCAAAATAAATAACATCAACATATTTCAGCTCTAAAACAACACTTAGGGAGAGATTTATAAAATACACAGAGTTTATATGAATCAAATGATCAGATTTCTAACACATGATGAGTAATAATAATCAATTGTAATAATGACATCATGTATATGCGACAGCAGGAGAAAAAAAAATCAATAATAATCATCAATTACACAGGGTTTATGAAGCAGATTAAGAGATCTGCGAAGTCACTGCAGATGCACGAGTTTAATGATGCTGAATCACATGTGTGTCATCTGTATAAATATCTTCAGCACAAGACATGTTCTGAAACAACTTTAAATGTAAAATATAAACAATAACTGAAGAATAAATACACAGACGTGATGAGACTTCGATTTAACCTGATCTACTGTTACAACACCTTGTAAAAAATACACTATATAAAACCAAGAAGGTCTAATCCAATTATAAATATTCGCATTATTAATAAATGTGATTGTTTGTTGTGATAGTAATTTGGTTTATCTCTGCGCTTGACTTTCACTTTCGATAAACAACATGTTTACATTACCTCACAGCGCCTATAAACGCGAATCCACTGGCTTCAGAGTGACTCTTCTTAATGATAAATGTAATTGATCCCATTAATGAGAGCCGAAAAGGTCGAATGAGATTTCATCGGGCCGGTTTTATGCTAACCCACTCCTGAATGAAGGAGCACGGACGCCATTTCGGCTCAACACACATCAATTTCCTGCTGCGCCGTCGCCCGAATTATACGTCACGAAAACGTGTTTCCCTCCTCCTGTCCTTTTCTTGCTTGAAGAGAGACCGCTAAGTCATTCAAAATGGTAAAATTACAAACTATATATATATATATATATAAAACAAGCAAAAAAGTTTATATACGTAAGTTTCTCTGTTAAAGCATTCAGATCAATTGCAAAATACAGTAAACATTTTCTCCTGTTCCCTTTAAAGCTAAAGTATGTCATTTCGGCGCCACCAAACGGAACTGCACAAATAAACTGTTATCAAAACAGCTTTCCGAATATATATATATATATATATATATATATATATATATATATATATATATATATATATATATATATATATATATATGAAGCATTCATTTTCTAAATCAAATAAATAAAAAGCAAAACACCTGATTTTTAATTAGAAAATATTTATTTATTATTTTGGGGTAGATTAATGTTTTTACTATGACGATGTTTATACTCAATGTCACAAATCTATGAGGAATCTCATACAAAACTATTTCCTTACCCAAACAGGTGAACATCAAAAAATAGAGGTGAAAATAATAAGAAACCTTCTTTGCAACAAAGTACATTTTTTTCTACATAAAAACGACTAATACGTTTGGCAAAGTTGTTTAAAATGTCACTCACATGAGATTAAGACTCCAGTCAAATCATTGACCTTGATATTTTCCACAATAAAACAATTCACTCCCAACATAACCTAGTTAAAAAGTTGTACCTCTGTGTAAAGTCACCTCTGAGGCTTGACCAATAAAAACCTCATTAAACTATCTGCACAGTTGCACAACTTCAACACAGAATAGTTTTATTCAACAGCAATGTCAAAATACACATACTAGTAACTTTGTTTCACGAAATGGACGAGCTTTTCAGAACAATTCAAGCTTCAAAAACAAAAAAGGGGCAATGTAACATTTATATAATGCACGTAGATGTTCTGTACAAAACTGAGGATTTGCATGGCATAAAAGTCAACATGACACGGCTTTCACAAACCATTTTTCTTTCATAATGTGACATATTTCTGAGGAAAACACAATATTCAGTGAGAGCAAAATGTAGAGTGGGACTTGATTTTGTTGATAAGGAATTAATTGGATCGTATAATCTGGGCATTCCAAATAACTACAAATGAAAAGGTGACTTTTATTATAATGGGATTTTTTGACGTTTGTTACAAGTTTATTTAAATTAAAAGTTGTTAGAAGATTGATCGTGTTCTGTAATTACTGTTAATAAATGATACCTGGAATTTAACCATGGTTTTATTATGATAATATTGTAGTAATCATGACTTATTATTGGATTGTGACTTATTATTGTAGTATTTTTGGATAATTTTCATACAATCCACAAATAAAAACATGGTTACTACTATCAATATACGTAGTATCCATTTTTACTATAGTAATATTGTTGTAAACAATAGTAACCATGGTTAATTTTGTGGTAGCTATGGTTAAACTAAATACCATGGTTAAACTATCGCTACTGTAGTAAAAACATGGTTAATTTTGTAAGGGTAAACAAAACAGAAGTTTAATCATTTTCAGTTTAGGCCCATAAATGTAAAAAAAAAATTATGCTTTTTTTTAAATTACCCATTTAAAAAAATTATTTAATAGAGGTATCGTATTGGTATTGGTATTTACATACAAACACAGAACAATAAAGACGCATTCAGATGTAAGCTTTGGAACTGATGTTCTCTGACGGTGCATCTGTTCTGTAGATCTTCTGAGGTTGTGTAGTGCTGTAGTTGTAACCCCTGAGAGAAAGAAACCAAAGGCATGAATTTTGTTTGCACAAGAGCACTTTCAGAGGTATGATCTGTGTTTGTTAACCCTCTTACGGTTTTCAGTCATTTTTGACCAAAATAGATTTTCCTCATTTAATAAAAATGGTTTCATTTATCTGAGCAATACAAGACTTGCTGACTTTTCCTCCATTTGCCATCTGAACATACGAAAAAATTGGGCTTGATTCGATAAGTCTACAGTAAGATTTTTATCTGTCAAATACAATCAATAAATCAGCCACAATGCAGAAAAAAATACAAAAACAAAAAACAGAGAAATTACAGGGTGAGACTCTAAAACATCCTCAGTGCAAAACATACACACCCACTCATACACAAACACACAAATGAACTGGTGAGTCTATATATATATATATATATATATATATATATATATATATGTTTTTTTTTGTTTTTTTTTATACAGTCAAAATGGTGCCGCGGGCGAATCTCCGCTCTCTTCCCAACAAAACGAACAAACTACATCTCCTCACCCATACAAACAAGGACTTTTCAAACTCTGCTGCCTTGTGCTTCACAGAAACCTGGCTGAGTGAAGCCATTCCGGACAGCGCGTTATATCTGCTGGGCTTCCAGCTGTTCAGAGTGGATCTTATCGCGGAGTTAACGGGAAAAACGAGAGGTGGTGGAACATGCTTTTACATCAATGAAAGTTGGTGTACAGATGTAACAACGTTAAAGAAGATGCGCTGTCCTAATTTGGAAGTGCTCTTTATCAACTATAAGCCTTTCTACTCGCTGCGGGAGTTTTCCTAGTTTATTTTGGTGAGTGTTTATATTCCTCCACACACGTGCATGAATGCAGCACTGCAACAGCTGGCTGACCAGAACACACAGACACGAAGCAAAAATACCCGGACTCACTTATCATTATTCTGGAAGATTTTAATAAAGATAACCTCACCCATGAACTGCCAAAATACAGACAGCACATTACTTGCCCCACCAGAGACAGAAATATCCTGGATCACTGCTACACAACAATAAAGGATGCATATGGCTCTGTCCCTTGAACAGATTTGGGACTCTCTGATCACTGTCTGGTTCATCTCCTTCCAACCTACAGGCAGAAACTAAAATCAGATAAACATGTAGTAAAGACTGTAAAGAGATGGACCAATGAAGCAGAGTTGGAACTACAAGCCTGCTTTGACTGCACTGATTGGAGTGTATTTGAGGCTGCAGACACCAATCTGGATGAGCTCACAGATACTGTGACATCATATATCAGTTTCTGTGAGGATATGTGCATTCCTACTAGGACTTATTTAACATAAAACAATGACAAACCATGGTTTATAGCAAAACTCAGGTAGCTTTGTCAGGCCAAAGAGGATGCTTACAGAAGTGGGGATAAAATATTGTACAATCAGGCCAGGAACACACTGAATAAGGAAATCAATGACCCTGCATCAGTATGGAGAGGCCTGAAAGACATTACTAACTTCAAGACACCATCCCCCAACACTGCAGGGAACCAACAACTGGCTGGACACTTGAATGTGTTTAACTGTAGATTTGAAAGGCCCAGTCTCACACCTCACACCCATTCTGACCTTCACATCACACAAACATCAACACCTCCTGCAACCCCCCTCCTGCTACTCAACCTGCACTTAAGATCTGTGAAGATGCGGTGTGAAGGAAAGCACAGGGCCCAGATGGTGTTTCACCCAAATCCTGTGCTAACCAGCTGGCCCTCATATTCATACAGATCTTCAACAGATCACTGGAGCAGTGTGAAGTTCCCTGCTGCTTCAAATGCTCCACCATCATTCCTGTCCCAAAGAAACCAAAAATCACAGGACTTAATGACTACAGACCTATCATCCTGACGTATGTGGTCATGAAGTCATTTGAGAGACTGGTATAGGCCCACCTGAAGACATCACTGGACCCTTTCTAGATCTCCTTCAATTTGCTTATCGAGCAAACAGGTCTGTGGATGATGCAGTCAACATGGGATTGCATCATATCCTGCAACATCTGGACAGACCAGGGACATATGCAAGGATCCTTTTTGTGGACTTCAGTTCGGCTTTCAACACCATCATCCCAGCTATACTCCGGACTAAATTACATCAACTCTCTGCTCCCATGTCTATCTGTCAGTGGATTACCAGCTTTCTGACGGACAGGCAGCAGCTAGTGAGACGGGGAAATTAATTTCCAGCACATGTACGATCAGCACTGGTACCCCCCAGGTATGTGTGCTCTCCCCACTACTCTTCTCCTTCTACACCAATGATTGCACCACCAAGGACCCCTCTGTCAAGCTCCTGAAGTTTGCAGATGACACTACTGTCATCAGCCTCATCCAAGATGACGATGAGTCTGCATACAGAAGGGAGGTTGAACGGCTGGCTCACTGGTGCAGTCAAAACAACCTTGAGCTGAACATGCTCAAAACGGTGGAGATTATTATGGACTTTAGGAAAAACACCCCAACACTGACCCCCCTCACCATTCTAAACAGCACTGTGGCAGCAGAGTCATACAGGTTCATTTACTATTACTATTATTTTGAATGGCCATGGAAAATGAAGCAATGTGATAATTTTACCTAGTCGCAAAACGTAGTCTGTTAATTTACCTGATGAACTTTCACCTTTTGCTGACACTTTATGCTTAGCAGAGCTAATGTGTGCTTTTAAATCACTTGCACCTTTATTAGCAACTGACACATAAGTGCCAACTTTACATGTCATACATTCTGCTTCCCACGGATCTCAACCTGGACGAAAGCATGGGAATATTTTGTGCAAATCTTCTGTAAATTTGCACTTTCGTTTGGGCATTGTTTCCACTCAGCTGTCATTTGCTGCTGCTGTCAAGCAACTGTTTGATGCCGAACACAACAGCTCTTCATGCGTTCATGGAGAGATTGACAGGCAGGAATTTGTCCAGTAGTTGCTGCAAGCCTCTTTTAATCGACCAATTGGTGTGCGAGAAGGCGGGATTTACAAAGAGGGGTTAAAGCAATGCAAATATGTGCGCACACACAATGAAGTACTAGACTAGATGGACATCATAATGCAAGTAAAGCCGAATCCCGGACATTTTTGCAAATTTCGAAATCCTGGCCGGACGCTTTTTAAGTTCAGAAAAAGAGGACATGTCTGGGAAAATGAGGACGTATGGTCACCCTACGTTAGCAGTGGTGCAGAAATGACTTTTAACATGGGGGCAATGAGGAAACGTATAGAAAATCAGTTTAAAGTGACTACTGCTAACAGAAACACGTGTTGTAATACTAATATGTTATGCTTGAGTGGGGACAAAAAGTAAACAGGCCTTACGGTGCTGCCTTGCTGCCGTCTTGACAAAGCGCTCCGGGATGCTTTCGCTTCAAGTGTTCGTTCATGGCGGTTGTACTGCTGTGATAAGCCATTTCCAATTTGCATAGCTTACACAGCACCACATTGATGGGTCTCTGGCTAAAATACTCCCACGCTTTAGATGACCCTAGGTGAGTTTTTTTAGCTGCAGCTTGTTCTTCGGGGGATTCCATACTTAAACCGGGCACTGCCATTTTAATTACTCCATTGTGACACGCCGACGCATGTTATGCAAATCGACGTATTTCTGTAATCGATGACGTCGACTCACAATGCAAAACACACACACACACACACAAACACACAAACACAAACAAACACAGAACCAGGGCATCAATAAGTGCAGTTCTACAGCAATCTTTTGGTCACTGTTGGCATTACAAGTCATCTGTTGTTTTCCAGCTGATGACAGCAATCTGACACTCACACACACACACACACACACACACATTTTCAAAATATAATTTTTACTATAAAAATTGCAAAATGTTTACTCTGATTCTTCTGTTTTATACTCTAATTGAATCTGCAGAATTTTGAATCTGTTTCTTGATGTTCATTTCTTGACATTATTATGCATTTAATTTGAGTTATTACATTTTTTTGTTTGAAATAAATTATTGTTAGAAAAATGCTCATTCTGTGTCTTCTCTTGTAACACCATGGTCAGGTTTGATTGCAAGCATAATGACATTAACTGCAAAAACTGACACTTCAAATCAATTTTAATATTCTAAACTTTGGCAAATAATAGTATGTTAATGTCAAATATATATCCAAATGCATTGCTTGTGATAAAATAAAAAAATAGGTTACAACAAACCATCAGAATACACAATATGTGTCTACAGTCATCTACTGTCTGTTACTGGCATGACATGGTTTTCAAGTCATGTTATTTATATTTTGTTCTCCAGATGGCATCAATCTGCCTCCAATTTATGTCACATTCTCTTTACTTTTAATGTTTCAACTTATAGAAGTGTAGGTAAGTGTAGAATGTAATTAATTTTTTTTTTTTTTTTTTGAAAATGTGCTTATTTGTATATCCAACTTAATGGTAAAATTTAGAAATGTACATGTAAAGAAGATCAAAATAGCTTAAAATTCCAAAAGAAATGCATAATTTTATTGTTCTTCAGGGAAATAAAAAAATGGTTACACATCTGACCCTTCCGGTCAAAAATGACCGCAAATACCAAAGGGAGGTGTCATTTTATAATACCATAGGAGGGTTAAATATAGAGACTCACCGTGATTGTGCAGGTGACTGACTTGTCTTAAAAGAAGTACAGAGAAATACACCACCCAACAGGACGAGACCTCCTGCAGACCAGCCCAGATACAGACCAGTGCCCAGTTCATACCTACAGAAACACACGTATATGACATTTATTTTAGCCTTAAAAACATGGTATTACCATAGTATCTTGTGTTTGAACTTTGACTTACCTTATACCTCCATTCAGAGGATTATTAAATTCCTGAATGACTTGAGTGGCATACCAAGACACGGCTATAAGAACACACAAACCTAAAGAAGAAACAGTGAGAGTTTTATCTAGTTTATCTAGTTCAGTTGTGTTTGTATACATTAACTCAGTAAATACTACAGAAGCTATAGACTCATTGCCCCATAGACTTCTATTGTAAATATCTTAGACTGAGAGTTGAAATTATTATCTGTGGTTATTATCAGAATAACTTGTTCACTTGTTGTTGTTTGTGTTTTACTCAAAACACATTTATAGCTAAAACAGAGGAAATGTGGACATTCATGCTGACCTGAGAGAATGAACAACACTCCGGCCATAAGAGCCATTTTTCCTTTGGTCTGTTCAGTCATGCTGCCCATTTTAGTGCACTTGAGTCCCAATATGGAGAGAATAACAGACAGCAAACCCAGAATGAGAGCAATAATCATCAGCGCTCGACAGGTCTGGATGTGTACTACAACACACACACACACACACACACACACAACAGGAAATACACATAAACAAAAATATATATACAGTATATATTCAAAATATTTTATGGACATATACTCTGGTAATACCATGTTTCTTTTGAATGCTCCACGATAATACCATGTTTTACATGTACCACAGCAATACCATGTTTTTGGACATGTACCATAGTAATACCATGTTATTTTTAAATGGACAGTATCATGAATATGCCATGTTTTTTTGGCATGCAGAATGGTAATACCATGTTTCTTTTTAATGTTCCACAATAATACCATTTTTTTGGACATGTACAATGGTAATACCATGTTTTTACACATATTTTATATATACTGTACTTTTTTTTTTTACCAAACAAGTACCTTAAAGTACTTTACAGTACCATTTAAAAGGTAAATGAAAAAGATATCAATACAGTGGTATACATCAATTTACCATGGTATATTTTTATGACAATTAAGCTCACTTCCCCCCAAAATTCTTATTATAATGAAAATAATGTTATATTATTTTGATATATTACAATAAATGATATATTACATTAAAATAAAAATAAACATATTTTTAATTATTTAAATAATGATAGTATTTGTTGTTCTGCTTTGACCTTTTTGGTAAAAAACAAAAACAAACAAACAAACAAACATTGTTTTACAGTAATTTGTTACTGTAATAAAATTGCCCAGATGTAGTATCACCCTAATGAGATTAAAAAAAAATGAGAATTATGCCATAAAGTGCATGTAAAAATTCAGTAAGGTTTGTGGGAGGTTTAGGGTTAGAATATATCATTAGCTCAATATAAAAACAATAGAAGTCAATAGAAAGTCCCCACCATGATAAAACATCAAATGTGTGTGTGTGTGTGTGTGTGTGTGTGTGTGTGTGTGTGTTACCAGGCAGAGCAAGTAGAGACTCAAACTCCCTGCAGTTGGAGATGCCGGAACTTTGTTCTGCACAGGCCTGCCATAAGTTCTGATAATACCATACAGATGTAATTACACTGCCCGAAAACGACGACACGCGCCAGTAATCATTCGCCAACGCCACGCCAGTGAGCAACCAGCCCCCAACACACATCAAGAACCCCACCAGTTCAACTGCAATCGACATGATTAACGAAACCCAAAACACACTCGTTTATACACTCAAATCCTCTCGCACAAACTCTGATGTCTCAACACACAGAATCCCTGTTTCACTGATAGCAGAGCACAGACAGTTTCCACTCAGATCCGAGCGCTGACGCAGTATGCAACTGTGTTTAAGTGTGTCAGTGTTAGTTTTATGGTCAGAACTTTAGTCAGAGTCATAAAAGCATAAACCAAGGCCCCTCCTATAGTGCTCTTCACTAGAACACACTGTGATGACAAAGGAAGCAAAACTAGGAAGTATCATGTGAATAGTTACAGATAAGTTTGTCTTCGATGCAAATCGAAGGCCCCTCGTCTTTCATGAGGTAAGAGTGGGAATGTGGTGTGTGTGCCTTTAAGAGTATGAGTGGGTGGGGCTTAACATGGTATACAGAAACCATCTGAATTCAAAAAACTAAGTAAAATAATCATTTCGATCCTCGTCTATTTACAGCATAGCAAAAGTGCCAATTACAATGGGAGGCACTTACAATGGAAGTGAATGGGGCCAATCCATAAACGTTAAAATACTATTTCAGCAGTATAGCCACAAGACGTGAACATTATATGATTTTAATGTGATAAAATCAGAAATTTAGAGACATTACAGTGGTTATCAGATTACAGGGTTTACCGGCGTTACATCATCATGACAACAAAGTTGTAATACTGGGTTTAGCTTTAACTGTATAAGGTCAGTAAGTGATTTTATCACACTAAAATCATGTTAACACACACATTGTTTACGTCTTGTTGGCCCCATTTACTTCCATTGTAAGTGTCTCACTGTAACAATGTTTTTCGCCTTTTTATAAATAACCGAGGGACGAGACTAAATTAGATTTTGTGGTAATCAACATTATGCCGCAAATGCCGTCGATTGTCGATTTAAACATTCTTTTAAATTTGGGTCTTTTCTTCACATAAAGCTATTTTATAACTATAAAATACCTGGGATTTAGTAAGCGAGTTGACTAGTTTTTAGGATACTTTTATGGTATATTTATGGCATTTTGTTTGTCATTTTTGAAGCTCAACAGCTCCTGGTCATTGTATGCTTTCACTGTATGGAAAAGAGCAGCATGAATGTTCCTCTAAACATCTCCTTTTGTGTTCAACAGAAGAAAGAAAATCATACGAGCGACATGACGATGAGTTAATGATGACAAACATTTTTTTCATCCTTTAACACAAATGGCCAGAGGCTGTGGAGAAGCGATGTGTGTGTGTGTCATCTCTTTTTTATGAGTTTTTATGGGTATAATAACCGCATTCTGGTTCAAGTATTGGGCCACAGAGTTCCAGTAAAACCACAGTAATACTGTATCATTGAAACTCACATACTGACTGATATAAGCACACTGGCTTTGTCCTTATCAAGTGTGCCATCTGGGACAGGGATGATATGTGTATGTGTGTGTGTGTGTGTGTGTGTGTGTGTGTGTGTGTGTGTGTGTGTGTGTGTGTGTCTCACCTGGAAGGCCCAGTACGTTCTTGAATCTATGGCACTGAATGGCCCCAAGCGCCAAAGTCTTTCATAAGTCGTGCTGGTGGTCAATACAGAGTTCTCCACATGGCTAAGTTTGTGAAGGTAGACTCCAAAGACCAACCCACGACGCCCAGGAACAGCCCCATCACCTGAATGACCATTGTTGCCATGACAACAGACACAATCTGACCCTGTGAGGAAACAGCGGAACATTTTAGCTAACAATGATACACTGTTACAAATAAAGGTTCCTTTCGGAACCCTCGTGTAAAGAAGAACTGTTGTTACCGTCTGTATAGGGTTTTTGAAGGAATTTTCCAGGTTTAACACAAGTTAAGCTCAATCGACAGCATTTGTGCCGTAATGTTGATTACCACACAAATACATTTCGTCTCGTTCCTCCTTTTCATTAACAATTACAATGGAGGTCAATGGGGCCAATTTTTGGAGGGTTTAAAGGCAGAAATGTGAAGCTTATAATTTTATAAAAGCACTTACATTCATTCTTCTGTATTATTTGAGCTGTAAAGTTGTTTAAATCGTAATTTTTAGTTGTATTAGGGTTTGTTGACATGAGGTCATTATGTCTATGAAGTTGTAAAATTGTCTGTAACTTCACACAGATGCGGTTAATAAGTGATTCTATCATGGTAAAATCATGTTAACACACATATTGTTAACGTCTTGTGGCTATACTATTGAAACAGTGAGTATTTTAATGTTTACAGATTGGCCCCATTGACTTCCATTGTAAGTGTCTCACTGTAACCGCAATTTTTGCTTTTATTTTAATATAGGATGTGTTGACCTGTTCTCCTTACACTTCTCTTGCTCGATTAGCTGACAGAACACTTGTACACTCTTAAATTCTGCATTGCACAAGTTTAGGAATATTTGATTTGTAAAAGTAGCAGAATTAACCATGTGAAGTTAAACCAAATGGTACTGTGCTTAACCTATTGACCTGTTTCAGTGACGTCACTTTTGCCTCGCAGCCGCCATATTTGTGACCATCAGTGGGAGGAAACAATGGCAGTGAATGGAAAAACACCTGTAAAATTATATCAAGTAAAACCTCAAAAAATGCTTTTGATCCATGCAAAGTCCCAGCACAAATATAGCCAAAATTGACTTTTGCACACACAACTACCAGTACATCACCGTGAATCTCTCTCATTCAGAAGTTACACTTGTTTGTTTTGTTTTCTGCTCTGATTTGGTCACAATATTACAAAACATGAGTATATAACAACAGAACATGACTTGAACTGTTAGCAGCGCATCGAATGGAAACAACACTGTACTTTTAAACATCTGGTGTAGGATTTAATATTCTATTCCAAGCCTAGTTATGCATATTATCACACAAAATGTGACTTGATGTAGATTTAATTTAACGGCTAAGAGGTAATAAATATAATGATTCAGATAATTTATGTTAATGAATTAATTCAAATTAAGTATCAGACATAAAATGATGAAAAGCAGTATGTGGAACTGAATTCAGTACCTGTTTGTAATACACAGCCAGATAACAAAGTAATTAGTTACTGTAATCTAATTACTTTCAGGCACAAAAAGTAGTGTAACACGTTACATTTTAAATTATTGTAATCCGAATACAGTTACTGATTTTCAGTGAAATTACTTTTGAGTACATTACTTGGGTTACAAATATTTTCAAATGTATTATTTATGTGTAATACAATTAAAATATGAATTAATATGCATGTCTGTTTGTGTTTCTGTGGCAGCTGAAGGATGTGTGACAATGCAGAAGGAGAAAAAATACATTATTTTGAATTTGTTGAGCGGAAAGCAACTTAAAAGTAAAGTAATTAGTACTCTGATAATAATTTTATAGTAGTAGTATTTGTAGTGGATTACCTTTTTTAGTAACCTACCCAATACTGTACACTACCAATAAAATGTTTGGACATACTTGACAGAATTTATGTTTCTTGCCACTTTTTAAAGGCTTAAAATGAAATAAATTTCTACTTTGAAAAGGCTAATAATAACAATGTTTTTTCTATTTGAAAAAGGATTTAGATTGTTTGCATAATGGCATTATTTTCATGATGAATACGAATATTTTGTCTTTTTTCCACATTTCAATAATGGGAATTTAATGATCCTGTATATGTGCTTAATGGTCATGAAATGAATGTCACAATGCAACAAATCTCAATGGTCCTACAAATTGGCTATTTTATTGATGCAAAAAATAATTATAACTTTCTCTTCATTTTGGAGTGAAATGTGACCTGGACATTTCCTCATGAGACTAAATCACGAGTTAAAAATGAAACAAAAATATCAAGACAACAAAACGGGTAAAAGGAGTGATTCAGGGATCAGGGATGTGCAAGACCAGAATAACAGGAAGAGAGAGAAAATGGGAAAACAGGAAGTGACGAGTGATACAGTGACTTCATGAAAACATGAGGAAGTGATAAACACGCTCACTGTTAATAAGCCGTTATGATACTATGACTGCAATTGAACTTTGACCTATTCCAGAAAACAACACCGAAACGGTTTGTACTGTGTATTTGATGACGTGATGTACAGCAGAAAAAAACCTGGTGAATCATTCACATTAAACAAGGATCAAAGTCTCGTTTGAGGCGATCAGAAAACAAACACTTCTCTGCTCACGTACCACATATTACACACTCTGACGACGATTTCTGACGACGCTGAAAACAGTATTTTAAATAAGCATTTTATTTTTCAAAATGAAATGGTTACAGACTATTTGAAACATTTAGATATCTGTACATGCTGTCGAGAGGGCCGTTTTGCTGTTGTCAGAGTCAACGTGTGTGCTGAAGCTCCGCCCCTCATAATGTGGGCGGGGCTTATTGGATTCAAATCAAAACTCAGGGGGCAGAACTTCACAGTTCAAACGGACCTCACTCTATCAAACAGACTCTCTCTCTTACACACATTTGAACTCACTGATTATGACAACAGCAGAATGTGGTTCAAGTGCTTAAATATTTGCATGAATGTGTTTATGTCCATTTCTTAAAATTCTTCTCCTCCTCAGGTCATGGGCTTAGTTTCTACCCATGATGCAATGCTCTAAATGGAGCCATTGCCGCCAGTGCCTGGTCCTCCCGTTCTGAAGTCATGCCACAACTTCACCAGTGGCTCTCTGTTCTTCCACATAAGCTCATGACCGTAAAGTATATACCAGCTAGAGAGAGACAGAGAGAAACACACACCTCATTTACACAGAAAGAATGGACTACATGCACATGTGCATTCAGAAAGTATTCAGACCCCCTTTAATTTATTTTTTTTTTTTGTACATTTTGTTATGTTGCGGCCTTATGCTAAAATGCTTTAAATATTATTATTTATTTTTTTTGGAATGCCTAATTCCCAATGCGCTCCAAGTCCTCGTGGTGGCGTAGTGACTCGCCTCAATCCGGGTGGCGGAGGATGAATCTCAGTTGCCTCCGCGTCTGAGACCGTCAATCCGCGCATCTTAACACGTGGCTTGTTGAGCGCGTTACCACGGAGACCTAGTGCGTGTGGAGGCTTCACGCTATTCTCCGCGGCATCCACGCACAACTCACCACGCACCCCACTTAGAGCGAGAACCACATTATAGCAACAACGAGGAGGTTACCCCATGTGACTTTAATTTCCCTAGCAACCGGGCCAATTTGGTTGCTTAGGAGACCTGGCTGGAGTCACTCAGCACACCCTGGATTCAAACTCGCGACTCCAGGGGTGATAGTCATTATCTTTACTCGCTGAGCTACACAGGCCCCAAAGTTTTTTCTTTTTAATAAATTTGCAATGTTATCAAAAATCTGGTTTTAGCTTTGTCATTATGGGGTATGGGGTGTAGATTGATGTGAAAAAAATAATAATATAAAAACAATTTAACATAACGCCAATTTCACATATCCTCTGTGAGCGGGCCGTGAGCAGCACGTTTTCGTTTCGGCACCCATGTTAACAGATTACACCCTTCACATTGAAAGCGAGAGTCGCGAGGTGAAGCGTCCCAGACGGGGCAGTGAGCGGATAGTTTCGGTGGAGAGCGGCTCACACTGGACTCAGCGGCTCTGGGTGCAGTAGAAAATTTAAATAATCAGGAAATTATAGAAAAGAAACAAAAGCAGATAAAAAAATATTTAAAACGAACCTACAATACAATAAAATGTATAGTCTGCATGCATGCACACACAAAATAACTAAATAAAGGAAATAAATAAACAGCCCGTGTTGTGTATATATATATATATATATATATATATATATATATATACAGAGACAGTTTAGAACAGACGAACCACAGGGGGCCTGGGTAGCTCAGCGAGTATTGACGCTGACTACCACCCCTGGAGTCATGAGTTCAAATTCAGGGCGTGCTGAGTAACTCCAGCCAGGTCTCCTAAGTAACCAAATTGGCCCGGTTGCTAGGGAGGGTAGAGTCACATGGGGTAACCTCCTCATGTTCACTATAATGTGGTTCTTGCTCTCGGTGGGGCGCGTGGTGAGTTGTGCGTGGAGAACAGCGTGAAGCCTCCACACGCGCTATGTCTCCGTGCTAACACGCTCAACAAGCCATGTGATAAGATGCGTGGATTGACGGTCTCAGACGCGGAGGCAACTGAGATTCATCCTCTGTTTGTGTGATTACTAAACATTAAAAACACTTCAGTCAGCACTGTGTGAGCAAGCGGCGCCCTCTAGCGGTCTGGACGGCATTATCCATTATCTATTATTCACTACTATAAAACATCATTTAAAAAGGGTGTTTTGTTCCTTTGGTTTAAATGTTTTATTTTTCCATGATGTGGTTAATTTCCATGGAATTTCCCAACATATGCATACTATGAATTTGTCATGTTCTATCATATACAGTACAAACATGTCAAATGTGAGTTCTGTTGTTTTGAACTGCAAAAACAGAAGTGCAAAAATGTTTTAAAAGTGCAAAATAATCTTTTTTTGACATCAATCATCATGTTATCAAATTTAGTTAATTTCTGTATCTTTTTATCTTCTATTCATCTTTTATCGTGCCTCTCTTTACAATTTTGTGTAAAAATTGGCAAAATATCAGTATCTGCTAAAAATCGGTATTGTCCAAAAATGTTAATATCGGTGCATCTCAACTATACAGTGTTCTAGAATGTGTGTGTGTGTGTTACTCACATGCCAAACAAAGCACCACCTAAATGAGCTGCGTGATCAAAAAAACGCCATCCCAGAATCAAGCCTGTCGTATCCAAGGCAACGATAGCCTTAAGAGCCTGTTCAAGGGAAAACATTAAAGAATGTTTATATTACTATAGTTCAAATCACACATACACCGAGGCATCGAATTCACGTCAAAATCACTTGCACACAAACACACTCACGTTTCCAGCAGTGAAGGTGTACATCGGGAGGAAGATGATGGCCAGTTTGGCTTCAGGCATTTTGGTGCAAACAGCCGCGAGGACAGTCATAATGGCCCCTGACTGTAACACATACACAGAAATGTATTCACAGCATTGAAATGACCACTGAGGACATGTTTAATTTGACATGCTTAATCACTCACCGCCCCCAGTGATGGACCCAACCGACCTGTCGCTGTTTTAGACACGTAACTGATAAACGTCGAAATCACACCTGCAAAAATGCAGACAAATAACAAACAACACCATCGAGTAATGTGAAAGAGTATACACAGAGTACAATCAGATGTGTTTTGTATTGATTTTGGACAAAAAAAATAAATCAAAATCACTACACACATATAAACACACACACACACACACACACACACACACACACACACCTGCGGACAGGTACAAGGCCATAAACTGCTCTTTGCCCATCATGTTGACGATGCTTGACGAGAAACTCCACAGCACGTACATGTTTGCAGCCAGGTGAAAGAGAGAATAGTGACTGAACGTGGACAGCAGCATGGGCCAACACAATGCCTCTGAAACCAGATTACAATCTGGATTAAAACACAGTGTAACCCAGATCACAATACAGAATAACAACAATTAAGTCCAAAACAAACATGTGAAGCAGTTTGAGTGACAGTGTAAAACCTCTAGAAGAGTTATGAATAAGCTGACGCATTAGTGCATGGCTAATGCAAGTGACAATCCACAAAAGTAGGATTATAATTGAAATTCCGGTGACGTTACTCACTGGAGGAGGGGTTAGATGTGAAGTACTTCAGCATGGAACGCTGCAGAGGTGGAATTCTCCAGCAACAAAACACCAATGCATTTGCAGCTATAATGCCTATAATGCAAATAAAATATAATTATTTGCTTTATTAAAAAGGTTGTATAAATAGTGCTTTTGAATAATCGCCTCATGGGCGCCAACATTTTGAGATCACATGACCAGAGTGGCTATTCTATTGTTGTTTGTGCAGTTCAGACTCACCTGTGACTGTTTTCTGTCCTTCACTTAAACTGTTCCACCACTGATTCACCTGGACATCATATTAGAATTAGGACACATCCATTAAAGACATACTAAAAAACTCAAAATGTCCATTAAATGTGCTCACACACCTGTTTGCGCAAATCTCCCTGTTTCTGGGGCCGTATCTTCTCTAGCCAGTCTGCTTTGACATCATCGAAGTAACTCTGTACACGAGATTTTAAACTTTCATACTGCCATATTGCCGCTCCGCCGAACGAACAACCTGTAAACTGAGATGGAGTTATTACAATGCATTTTTACACAGATATGCATAGAATGAAAAATATACCAACACACCAGGCATTATGTACTTATACACACACACAAAACAAACGATTATAATTCACACACAGAAAATATACCTACCCCTATAGTGAAGATAAACGGTTTGACCAGTCTGCCAAACGCCCTAGTGGGCATCTGTGGAGTGGGCGGTTCTGGCAGAGGAGCCACGCCTTTACGTACAATTTCATTTTGCCCCGCCTCTTCTGCCACGCCCTTCTTTGGCTCCACCTTCTTTGACACCTTGCGGAAGCCACACCTCTGCTGCGTTTGAAGCGTAAATCTACTCGGAGAGCAACAATAACAAAATATAGTATAATTGAAAAAAGCATTTATTTTCAATAATGTCACGTTTAATGTGACGAGTGAAACAAAGTGGGAAATGATGTGGGGTGGGGCTTGTTTTTATTATGTGGAATTTGACTGGATCATGATAGACCTTTTTCCACACTCTGGGTTTTGGAATGCGGAAGTGAAAGATTGCAGGGAAAACTTCTACAGTAGGGGAGACCACAGCAAATATTATTTTCACTTACCTATTTGCTCCAAGGGCAAAATAAAAAGTCCATTATTACATTTGAATAAATTTCCAGAAGAGGAAGAAAAATAAAGAGTGGTATATTAAGACAATAAAGTGGGATAAGATGCCAAATTTACGGTCACTCTCTCAGCAGCTGCAATAGAAACCCTCTCGCAGCTGTGGAAATTCGTTTTTTAAAACTAATTCCAAGGTAATATAACACAAAGCATAAGGTTATAAATTTACACTCAATATTTTAAAAAATGTATAATATAAAAAATGTGCTAGATTTACGCTGATAAATAGAGCGGAAACGCGTCATCACAGTCGGTGAAAAAGGTCTATTGGTCAATATTATCTTTCCCCGCCTACAAGCCTTGGTGACGTCAACAAAAAAGAGAAGTTGTTTCAGAGCCGATAAAAAATAAATAAAAAAAATACCGTGTACTGAGAAATCGACCATAAACACTTATTAAGAACGATTTCATGTTTTCTTCAAATAAACCCAAAATACTATGTTTACATCTGAAAATGCGTTCACCTACAAACTTTCATAACAATAAACACTCTTAAATCCAGGAGTTCTGCCGCATGAATGAGCTGATTAAACCCATTACTTTTCATGTCAGCTGATAAAGCAGAATGAAAGGAATGATTTATTACCTGTTGGTCAGGCAGTGTGTGTTGATGCAGCTCTCAGAAGCCCGTCCGAACAACACTGCACCCCTCACCGCCATCATCACTGCGACCCCACTGCTGCTCACCGTCCGCATCCGCTTCTGCACCCGCCCACAGCGACCTCTAGTACAGGAGGACTGACACTGAACACTCACTCTTAATATATATATATATATATATATATATATATATATATATATATATATATATATATATATATATATATATATATATACAGGTGCATCTCAATAAATTAGAATGTCGTGGTAAAGTTCATTTATTTCAGTAATTCAACTCAAATTGTGAAACTCGTGTATTAAATAAATTCAGTGCACACAGATTGAAGTAGTTTAAGTCTTTGGTTCTTTTAATTGTGATGATTTTGGCTCACATTTAACAAAAACCCACCAATTCACTATCTCAAAAAATTAGAATATGGTGACATGCCAATCAGCTAATCAACTCAAAACACCTGCAAAGGTTTCCTCAGCCTTCAAAATGGTCTCTCAGTTTGGTTCAATAGGCTACACAATCATGGGGAAGACTGCTGATCTGACAGTTGTCCAGAAGACAATCATTGACACCCTTCACAAGGAGGGTAAGCCACAAACATTCATTGCCAAAGAAGCTGGCTGTTCACAGAGTGCTGTATCCAAGCATGTTAACAGAAAGTTGAGTGGAAGGAAAAAGTGTGGAAGAAAAAGATGCACAACCAACCGAGAGAACCGCAGCCTTATGAGGATTGTCAAGCAAAATCGATTCAAGAATTTGGGTGAACTTCACAAGGAATGGACTGAGGCTGGGGTCAAGGCATCAAGAGCCACCACACACAGACATGTCAAGGAATTTGGCTACAGTTGTCGTATTCCTCTTGTTAAGCCACTCCTGAACCACAGACAATGTCAGAGGCGTCTTACCTGGGCTAAGGAGAAGAAGAACTGGACTGTTGCCCAGTGGTCCAAAGTCCTCTTTTCAGATGAGAGCAAGTTTTGTATTTCATTTGGAAACCAAGGTCCTAGAGTCTGGAGGAAGGGTGGAGAAGCTCATAGCCCAAGTTGCTTGAAGTCCAGTGTTAAGTTTCCACAGTCTGTGATGATTTGAGGTACAATGTCATCTGCTGGTGTTGGTCCATTGTGTTTTTTGAAAACCAAAGTCACTGCACCCATTTACCAAGAAATTTTGGAGCACTTCATGCTTCCTTCTGCTGACTAGCTTTTTAAAGATGCTGATTTCATTTTCCAGCAGGATTTGGCACCTGCCCACACTGCCAAAAGCACCAAAAGTTGGTTAAATGACCATTGTGTTGGTGTGCTTGACTGGCCAGCAAACTCACCAGACCTGAACCCCATAGAGAATCTATGGGGTATTGTCAAGAGGAAAATGAGAAACAAGAGACCAAAAAATGCAGATGAGCTGAAGGCCACTGTCAAAGAAACCTGGGCTTCCATACCACCTCAGCAGTGCCACAAACTGATCACCTCCATGCCACGCTGAATTGAGGCAGTAATTAAAGCAAAAGGAGCCCCTACCAAGTATTGAGTACATATACAGTAAATGAACATACTTTCCAGAAGGCCAACAATTCACTAAAAATGTTTTTTTTATTGGTCTTATGATGTATTCTAATTTTTTGAGATGGTGAATTGGTGGGTTTTTGTTAAATGTGAGCCAAAATCATCACAATTAAAAGAACCAAAGACTTAAACTACTTCAGTCTGTGTGCATTGAATTTATTTAATACACAAGTTTCACAATTTGAGTTGAATTACTGAAATAAATGAACTTTTCCACGACATTCTAATTTATTGAGATGCACCTGTATATACACTATATTGCCAAAAGTATTCGCTCACCCATCCAAATAATTGAATTCAGGTGTTCCAATCACTTCCATGGCCACAGGTGTATAAAATGAAGCACCTAGGCATGCAGACTGCTTCTACAAACATCTGTGAAAGAATGGGCCGCTCTCAGGAGCTCAGTGAATTCCAGCGTGGTACTGTGATAGGATTCCACCTGTGCAACAAGTCCAGTCGTGAAATTTCCTCGCTACTAAATATTCCACAGTCAACTGTCAGTGGTATTATAACAAAGTGGAAGTGATTGGGAATGACAGCAACTCAGCCACGAAGTGGTAGGCCACGTAAAATGACAGAGCGGGGTCAGCGGATGCTGAGGCGCATAGTGCGCAGAGGTCGCCAACTTTCTGCAGAGTCAATCGCTACAGACCTCCAAAGTTCATGTGGCCTTCAGATTAGCTCAAGAACAGTGCATAGAGAGCTTCATGGAATGGGTTTCCATGGCCGAGCAGCTGCATCCAAGCCATACATTACCAAGTGCAATGCAAAGCGTCGGATGCAGTGGTGTAAAGCACGCCGCCACTGGACTCTAGAGCAGTGGAGGCGCATTCTCTGGAGTGACGAATCACGCTTCTTCATCTGGCAATCTGATGGACGAGTCTGGGTTTGGCGGTTGCCAGGAGAACGGTACTTGTCTGACTGCATTGTGCCAGCTGTGAAGTTTGGTGGAGGAGGGATTATGGTGTGGGGTTGTTTTTCAGGAGCTGGGCTTGGCTCCTTAGTTCCAGTGAAAGGAACTCTGAATGCTTCAGCATACCAAGAGATTTTGGACAATTCCATACTCCCAACATTGTGGGAACAGTTTGGGGATGGCCCCTTCCTGTTCCAACATGACTGCGCACCAGTGCCCAAAGCAAGGTCCATAAAGACATGGATGAGCGAGTTTGGTGTGGAAGAACTTGACTGGCCTGCACAGAGTCCTGACCTCAACCCGATAGAGCACCTTTGGGATGAATTTGAGCGAAGACTGTGAGCCAGGCCTTCTCGTCCAACATCAGTGTCTGACCTCACAAATGCGCTTCTGGAAGAATGGTCAAAAATTCCCATAAACACACTCCTAAACCTTGTGGAAAGCCTTCCCAGAAGAGTTGAAGCTGTTATAACTGCAAAGGGTGGGCCGACGTCATATTAAACCCTATGGATTAAGAATGGGATGTCACTTAAGTTCATATGCGTCTAAAGGCAGATGAGCGAATACTTTTGGCAATATAGTGTATATATATATATATATATATATATATATATATATATATATAAGTGTACATTTTAAAATCTGACATCCTTTTTATGTATTATTGTATTTATTTATTTCCACATTTATACTTGAACATTGCGCTTTAAATTTCTTTTTATTTGTAGTCAGATTTTTACAACACAAAAAGCACTTTATTAATTTTTTTTTATTATTTGTGTTACTGGTTTATTTGGCAGGTGTGTAGATCTCTTTGGCAGGTTTACACATGAGTACACTTTTTTTTTTAAATTATTATTATAATTTATTATTTTTGGCGAGGTTTGCTCATTTGATTATTTATTTACTTATTAGGCAGGTTAACATAGTATAATTTTTTAAATAAGATATTCTTGTTGGAGGGGTTTGATCATTTATTTATTTATTTAAAAAGTGTCTGGCATTAAATTTGTCCATTCGTACAGTTAATGCTCTTTGTCTAGTAGAAAAGTATCGTCTCGCCCACCCGGTGCGCATCAGTCTCACACACACACACACACAGACACACACACACACACACACACACACAAACAGACAGACAGACACACACACACACACACACACACACACACACACACACACACAAACAGACAGACAGACACACAGACACGCACACACAGACAGACACACACACAGACAAACACACACACACACACACTATACACACACACACACACACACACACACAGACACACACACAGACTAACTCACACACACACGCACACACACACAGACAGACACACACGCACGCACACACACACACACACACAGACACACACACACACACACACACACAGACAGACACACACACACACAGACACACACAGACACAGACAGACAGACAGACACACAGACTCACTCACTCACTCACACACGCACACACACACACACAGACAGACACACACACACACACAGACAGACACACACACACAGACAGACACACACACACACACTATACACACACACACACACACACACACACACACAGACAGACACACAGACTCACTCACTCACTCACACACACACACACACACACACAGACAGACACACACACATACACAGACAGACACACACACACAGACACACACAGACAGACACACACACACACACACACACACACACACAGACAGACACACAGACTCACTCACTCACTCACACACACGCACACACACACAGACAGACACACACACACACACAGACAGACACACACACACAGACACACACATGTTGGTGCAGCTATCATTATGAGGACTCTCCATAGACATAATGATTTTTATACTGTATGAACTATAGATTCTATCCCCTAACCCTAACCCTACCCCTAAACCTAACCCTCACAAAAAACTTTCTGCATTTTTACATTTTCAATAAAACATAGTTTAGTATGTTTAAGTGATTTGAATTATGGGGCTACTAGAAATGTCCTCATAAACCAAATTTATAGCATAATACCCTTGTAATTACCAGTTTGTAACCTAAAAAATAGTCCTTGTAAACCACACACACACACACACACACACACACACACACACACACACACACACACACACACACACACACACAGTGCCCCCCGTACAGCGCGTGCGCTCAGGTTCTACCGTCCACTCCTCACGAACATGGCGGCGCCTGCGGTCTCCAGCCGGACTGGTTCAGCTGGCAGCAGCCCCACCGCCACACCGAACAGCACTAAACCCGTCCCGCACTACCCCGAGCTGGACTTCAGGTCCGGTACCAGGATAGAGGAACTCAACCGACTGATCGCCGAATTCAGCAAGCACGACCAGCGCGAGTATGACGACCAGCGAGCGCTGGAGATCCACACGGCCAAAGACTTCATATTCTCCATGCTCGGTGAGAAACAGGGCACGCATTTATACTGTACATAAAGAGCAGTACATGCCAGGCGTTACGTGCATTAGAAAGTAAAAGTGGATTAGGTTTGGTTGCATTGCACCTCTTCTCATTGTTATGTGCTTCAGTCAGTGTTGAGCAATGTTGTGTGTGCTGCTGAACGCCCTGAGCTCACGTTTGCACCATTAGATATGTGCTTTACTTATACCAGCTGTCAAGATCAGGTAAACTACTTGCTATTAAAGTATTATTTCAACCAAAAATGAAAATGTTGTCATTAAGTACTCACCCTTATGTCGTTCCAAACCCATATAACTTACTTTCTTCCGTGGAACACAAAAGAAGAGGTTCATCAGAATGTTCATGCTGCATTTTCCCATACAATTAAAGCATGAAGTGACATGGGGCTGTAAATCACAACATTACAAACTTTGATTTGAAGCAAAAAAGCATTGGAAAATCAAACTAAAAGACAAAAGTAAAAGACTGTTTACTAAACATCTTTAATGCATTGTCAGTGATGTCATCAATCTTGATATATAAAACTATTCATTTAAAGTTGTTGGTTATAAGTATAAAAGACAATATATTTTAAGTGTACTGCAAAATATTCAGACATATAATTGCTTTGTCGTCACTTCAGAGCTCTTTTGCTGCAGTTCTCTGATTGGTGGATGTCCCTCGGGATTATGGGTAGTGTAGTTCTTGACCAGAAATTCTACTATTAAACACAATTTAAAAAAAACTAAGTTGAAATAACATGGATTTATGGCTTTAACAGAAGCATATACCATCTCTTTACAACCTCGGAGCTCACGGTTGGTCTGTCTTTAAAGGTTCATAAGTTATTGTTAAAAATTATTTCCTCTATGGAGAAAATGAATGGGATTTTTACCCCCAGAACCAGAGTCTGAGGTTTCGCTACAGCTGTGGGTGGCACTAGATTTCTGGTTGTGTGGTTTCTTTAGAAAGTGCATTTTTGTGGAGTAAGAGGACATAAGAGTTTTTAATTCTAACTTTTTCATACACACTGTTTGGAGTTCTGAGAGAAAGCCATCTGATGCATTGTAAGTGTAGTGAACAGGAAGGCTTTGCTGAAGAGAGCAGTCAAAACACTCTGGAACAGCAAACAAGTCCGAACCCCGAGGCGAGGTGGTGAGGCAGAGCTTAACTTCTGCTGTCTGTGTGTTCACTCTCTCTTTCACACTCGATCACACTTGCATGTTTATTCAGCCACATAGTTACATGCACACACATGAACACATTTGTGTCAAGCTGAGCCATGTGCCATCCCAGACGGACTCTGTAGACTTTTTTTCTCTAATATTGTCCATTTGAAAATAAAAATCTGTGGAATGGTATTTAAAAAAAATAAGAAATGTTTTTAAGTCAACATGAAATTAAGTTAGACCCAGTTTGCTTTCTTAAAGGAATAGTTCACCCGAAAATGATAATATATTTACTCACCCTCATGTCGTTACAAACCCGTATGACTTTCTGACTTACGAACTATATATACAGTATATCACGATATAGTAAAACTTCTCTGGAAAAAATAAATAAAAATGGTTTAGATATTAAATAATTAAATTGTAGGGTACAACGGGGCTAAAGGCACACCTTAAGAAAAATTAGCTTTTTTTTCTGGTCACAAAGTGTCTCAAGATACTGTGTAATACATATCTTTTTACTAAATATTGTTGGAGCAACATAATTTGAGTGAAAAGAAATAAAAACAGATTTTTTTTTTTTAATACAATTAGTTTTTTTTAAAAAAAGGTGGCGAGGGAACATTGTACCCCACACTTGATATAGTGCAGTAGCGGTTCTAGCTTGTATGGCGCCCTGGGCGAAACCCACTTCAACACGCCCCCAAAGTTGGTCTGCACAGGGGGTCTATATGGGTGCCTCGTGTCGCCCCCCCGCAAGATGCCGCCCTGGGCAACTGCCCATGTCGCCCATGCCTAAATCCGCCACTGATATAGTGTACTGTACATACAGGGGCAATAGTTATAGCGCACAATTTGTCAACTTATGCAAATACTTTTGAGACTGCAAGATGCTTTTTTTTTTGTAACAAATTAAGATAATGCTTATTCAAAATAACCACTATAGAAAAGGGTGCATCATTTCTAGTTCATTTCAATCACATTTGACATTTCATTACATCTACATTTACATTTATTCATTTGGCAGACGATTTTATCCAAAGTGACTTACAAAAGAGGAATAATACATCATAAGCGAATCATCTTAAGGAGACAGTGGTACGAAATGTGCTGCATTACAAAGTTTCACTAGCATCAGAATAGTAGTATCAAAGACAGATTAGAGTGCAACAAGAATATATGTATATAATTATTATTTTGTATTTATTTTTTTATGACTGCATGGATAAGTACTTATGGAAAAGATGTGTTTTTAGCCATTTTTTGAAGACAGAGAGTGAGTCATTCCACCAACGAGGTACAGTGAAACCGAAAGTCCGGGAAAGTATTTTGGTGCCTCTTTGTGTTGGTACAACAAGTCACGGCTCATTAGTCGACTGCAGGCTTCTGGTGGGAACATAGCTCTGCAGAAATGATTTTAGGTATGCTGGATCTGACCCAGTGACTGTTCTGTATGCCAGCATCAGAGCCTTGAATTTGACACGTGCATCAACCGGCAGCCAATGAAGAGAGACAAGGAGTGGTGTAACATGTGCTCTCTTTGGCTGAATAAAGACCAGACGTGCTGCTGCATTCTGGATCATTTGCAGGGGTCTAATTGCGCATGCAGGGAGGCCTGCAATGAGAGCGTTACAGTAGTTCAGTCTAGATATGACAAGTGACTGAACAAGAAGTTGTGTGGCATGTTCAGAGAGGAAGGGTCTTATCTTCCTGATATTGTAGAGTGTAAATCTACATGATCGTGCTGTCTTTGAGATGTGGTCTGTGAAATTGAGTTGGTTATCGATGGTTACCTCTAGATTTCTGACCGTTTTGGAAGGCGTTACTGTAGTTGAACCCAGCTGCATGGTGATGTTGTGTTCAACAGCAGGGTTGGCTGGAAAGACGAGGAGCTCAGTCTTCACGGGGTTAAGTTACAGGTGGTGTTCCAGGCCGAGATGTCTGCCAAACAGGCAGAGATTCAAGTAGTCACTGTGGTGATGCTGTGTGTCATCGGTGTAGGAGTGGTAAGAACCCATTTGCCTGAATGATGGGTCCCAGTGAAGTTGTGTATACAGAGGAGAGAAGTGGCCCAAGCACTGAGCCCTGAGGTACCCCAGTAAGTAGCGTATGTGACTTGGACACCTCACCTCTCCAGGCAACCTTGAAGGATCTACCTGAGAGATAGGAATTAAACCAGTCAAGCACAGTTCCTGTGATGCCCATAGTAGAGAGGGTGGAGAGTAGGATCCGATGGTTGACTGTGTCAAAATGTTTCTTAAGTATTCTATAAACAGATTAGTATTATAGTAAAAAAGTATTCCAAAAACAGTCAGTTTGAGCCCACTTTGAACATGTCATTCCAGGATATTAATTAGCTACATTTACAACATTTAAAAAAAGATTAAATATTAGATCAGATTGCCTCAAAATCAACATGTAGACATCGCATGCAAAGATCTCATGGAAGAGGAAAAATGTGCAGTTCATAGTGACAAACAGGTGTTTAGGAGAGTGCTGTGGTAGTTTTTGATGCTATTTAGTGTTTTGGGAGAAAATCAAATCAAAGGAGCCTTTTCATAAAGGTACAATCCGGTCAGTGAATTAAATACTTCATAAATGAAAACTACTTCCTCGTATATCATTTTCTCCTTATTTGGAACTTGAAAAGATGTGAGAATTTTTATTTTTGGGTGAACTGTTCCTTTAATGCTCATTCCTTGTTGGGCACGATCCATTAGTGCATGTAATTCCAATGGGGAAAAAAGGTGTATTTGTAAACTTTAGTTAAAAAGTTGGGGCAGTGGTGGCTCAGCAGTTAAGGCTCTGGGTTAACAACCAGAAGGTCAGGGGTTCAAGTCCCAGCATGCCCAAGACACCACCGTTGGGACCCTATCTGCTCCAGGGGCACCATATCATGGCTGACCATGCACTCTGACCCCAGCTTAGCAATATGTGAAAAAAAGAATTTCACTGTATGTATGCAAATGTGTGACAAAATAAAGGCTTCTTCTAAAATAGAATTACTTGCTCCACCTACAAAACAGTTTTCCTTTTTGGCTCATCATCAAGCCCTCTTATGTCTCGCCCCTCCAACCACCTCTCATATAAAGACCACGTTTCACCATCTAATCAACAGAAATCAAGTGTGTAGTTTCTGTGCGTCTTGCAGTACCAAACAGAATGAAAAAAATAGTTACTGTATTAAAACAAGTTTCAGTTGTGCTGAGCTTTCTGTGGAGATCTGCAGGCGCAGATTCAGCGTGAACCTGAAGGTGTATTGTTGAATGTTGAACTCACTGTGGCCTTTGTGCGACAGATGTGCTAGGTGACTCACTACCTTGTTTTTATTTTTGCAAAACTCTCTGGAGTTGCTTCTGCTGCTATTAGCAGCAGTTTTTAACACCCCAGAGTCACTCCCTGCCACACGAACACTTAATCATGGAGTTGAACTCGAGTGTGATGTCTTAGTCGAGGGATTATTTTGTTCAAGTGTCTGTCTGGTTTCTACTGCCTCTAGTCAGGAATGTTCATTGTGTTGTATAGGAAGAGTATTGATGGGCACTATTGTATTATCCTTCCCTGTTGCACTGAGAAGGGCTGAAACGATTAGTCAGCATTATCGACAACGTCGACAATAAAAAAAAAATAGTTGTCGAATAGTCGTTTGCTCATATTTAACGTGAGATCACATTAAACTGTAATGATGATGCGCGAGAGGAGCACCGCAGCATGCACCTGATTGATAAGAGGAAGAACACACAGCTCACAGACACACTCCAAACTTTCCAAATAAATTATGAGGAATTATACAAAAATTCAAGCACTCTCATTGTGGAATAAGTGGAGCCGGAGCTGCTGTTCTGCTTAAGCAAAACTTGCATGTCAGAGCATCTTTAAAGAGCACCTATTATGGTTTTTAAACGTGCCTAATTTTGTTTTAAAGGTCTCATACAATAGATTTACATGCATCCAAGGTCAAAAAACACTTTAATTTGCTTTATAATTTAAATTGCAGCATTATCTTTTTTCCCAGTGTCTCAAACGACTCGTTCAATGATTCGTTCTAAAGGATTCATTCTAAACTCCTCCTTTCAGAGAGCCTACTCTGCTCTGATTGGTCAGATGTCCCAGTCTGTTGTGATTGGTCTACCGCTTAGTGTAGTTTTTGAGGGCGGGTCAAAGCTGTTCGCGAGCAGCCAATGAAGACCAGAGGCCGGTTTTTTGTTACCAAATTACGTAGGTTAGTACAGGAAGTAAGTCTGGAATTACTAACGACTTGTTTCAGGTGTTCAGAATCGGTTCTTTCTTTCGGGAGTCAATAACTCCATTTGTCGTGCACTTTGATTTTTGAAACTTTGCAGACTTTTTTACATTCACAAACAGCTATATAACACACTACATGAAAGATAGTATTTGAAAAATATTTTAATAAAAAGTATTTTTTTCCTTTAATTCAGTGAATGTCATTTAGAGGTGTTTTTTATGATTTTATCCTCTTTATTTTTAGTTAGCTCGTTTAATACAACTTTTAAAGTCGGGGCACAAGCTGAATAATCGGTTAAGAGCTAATGATTAAGCATTGCAATAATCGCCGAATAATTGTTCTAATAATCGATAGATTAATCGAGTATCAAAATAATTATTAGTTGTAGCGCTAGCACTGAGTGTAGATTGCTCTCGTGGTTCTCTATGATCCAATGCCGTATATTCTCTGTAATGTGACGTTCATGTCTTGTCGGAATAACTATATTTACAAGATGACACCTTTTTCAGGGTTGCTATTCAAAGTGCCAGGGCTTGATTTGGACTGATTTAACCATTTTTTTTTTTCTTTTGTAACATGAAGGTCTCATTAAACCTGAACTGTAAACTTTTTATCAGGCCTTCATCATTTATTTTCGGTGTATGGGTCATTGACAAATAAGGACGTCCGAGGTGAAAAAAATGTTAAATATTTTAAAAATCTGGTTTAAAACATGTGTTAAGTTCGTATGTAATCTTTTGAGTTCTTGTTGTTTTTACAAATTGTTTGAAAAACATTTATAGCATTTTGTAAAAAAAAAAATAATAATAATTTAAATGACTTTAAAAATATAATGTGGTGCAACCCTCAAGTAAAATGTATTAAAATACTTTCCTTGCACCTTGAATACATACAGTTGCAAATGAGAACAAAG
The DNA here is from genome assembly GCF_019703515.2 of Myxocyprinus asiaticus. Lineage (NCBI taxonomy): Eukaryota > Metazoa > Chordata > Actinopteri > Cypriniformes > Catostomidae > Myxocyprinus > Myxocyprinus asiaticus. Next base: position 42,146,480 of record NC_059374.1, on the reverse strand, counting down.
AGTTCAGTTTACCCAAATTTAAAAATAAAAAAATAACTAATTCTCTCCACAAATGTCATGTCAAAAATATTCAGCCCCCAAAGTCAATCATTTGTGGAGCATCCTTTATCCTTAATAACAGCAAATAAATGTGTCAGGTAAGTGTTCTCAGGCTTCGGACACCTCTCTATTAGAATTTGTACACATTTCTCATGAGCAAAAGCTTCCAGCTCATTGACATTCTTTGGTTTCCGTGCTGCCACTGCTTCCTCGAAATCCCAACAAAGGTTTGCAATGGGATTTTAATGATGGACTGAAAGGGCCATTTAAGGACATTCTACAACCTATCCCTGAACCAGATTTTGGACAACTTTGATGTATCCTTGGTGTTATTGTCTTGCTGGAAAGTCCAGTGATCACCGAGCTTCAATTTAAACACTGAAGGCATCACATTTTTCATGCCAAAATGGCCTGATACATGAAAAAATCCATGGTGTTAGTCACATAGTCAGGATAGCCGTTTCCTGCAGTCGCAAAACACCCCCATAACAGGACTGACCCACCTCCATACTTGACTGTGGGGATGGTGTCGTTCTTGTCATCACCTTGTCATCTTACTCCAGACGTACTGCTGACCCATGGGTGTAAAACTCATTTTCAGTTTAGTGTCATACGTCTATAAAACTTTCTTCCAGGACTCCACAGGTCTTTCCTAATTACTTCTTGAATATTCAAGTCAACATTTCCCTTGGTGAAGTTTTGCTTTCTTCCACACCCCAAGAAGGTTGCTGTTGTACCATATTTAAAAAATGTATGAATGGTGCTGCCAACTTTGTCTATTGGAAATTGAAGTGCCTTGGAAATGTGCTTTTAGCCATGACCTTTCTTGTGTAATGAAATAATCTCCTCTATTAGCTTTTTATTTTTAATTGCATTTTTTGCATAGAAATAAATGTTTGCTTACAATGCTAAACATACATTTTAAAACTTAAATAAGTGCCATTGAAGAGTAATGACTTAATTTTGTTTTAAAACAATTACTTGTGTAGTCTAACATATTTAAGAAACAGCTACATGCAATAGGGGTTGAATAATTATGACATGGCTGTATTTGTAAAAAATCCTGCTATTTAGAAATATTAGGTTATATATTCACACTATGACTTTGAATGTATCACTCAACTGATATAGATGTAAAGTTTAAAAATTCTGGGTCATCAGAAGAGCTTACCTTTGCTTAGAAGTCCACAGTGCTAAAATTGCCCGAAGTTGAACAAAATGCCCAATTACAAGTTTCACAAAGCTTGTTTTTGTCTTGCACTGAATTTGTCATTTCCTGTTCACAGGCATGGTGCAAAAGCTGGACCAGAAACTTCCAGTTGCCAACGAGTACCTGCTGTTGTCAGGTGGGGTAAGAGAGGGCGTGGTCGACATGGACCTGGACCAGTTGACGGTTTACGCGCGTGGGGCGGATTATGACATGGACTTTACACTACTGGTGCCTGCGCTCAAACTTCACGACCGAAACCAGCCCGTCACGCTGGACATGCGGCATTCTGCGCTATGCCATTCCTGGCTCAGCTTGCGTTTGTTTGACGAGGGAACCATTAACAAGTGGAAGGACTGTTGCACCATAGTCGACCACATTAATGGCACCACCAACTACTTCTTCTCCCCTACACTAGTGGCCGACTGGTTCTACGAATCCATCAGCATGGTTCTGGCGGAGATTCAGAAGAAACCGCAGCGTGGAGTTCCACGTGTCGAGAAGGTGGAGCGAAATGGAACGGTAATCTCCATTATCTTGGGCGTCGGAGGCAGCCGAATGTTGTACGACGTGGTTCCGGTGGTGTCGTTCAAAGGCTGGCCGGCGGTGGCCCAGAGTTGGTTGATGGAGAACCATTTTTGGGATGGGAAGATCACGGAAGAGGAAGTTATTAGCGGGTTTTATTTGCTTCCTGCCTGCTCTTCCACAGGCCAGAAGGAAAACGAGTGGCGCTTGTCGTTTGCACGTAGCGAGGTGCAACTAAAGAAATGCATTTCTGTGAGTCTGATGCAGGCGTACCAGGCATGCAAAGCTCTCATTATCAAGCTTCTATCTCGACCCAAAGCTGTTAGCCCTTACCACCTACGCTCGCTAATGCTCTGGGCTTGTGACCGGCTGCCACACACGTACTTGGGGCAGGAAGACTACGCTGCTCACTTCCTGTTGGGTTTGATCGACGACTTGCAGCACTGCCTGGTAAATAAGACCTGCCCCAATTACTTTATCCCGCAGTGCAACATGTTAGAGCACCTGAGCGACGATATGGCCATGTTGCATGCGCGCAAGTTGTCGTCCGTGCGTTCCGACCCCGCGGAACACTTGCGGAGCGCCATCGAGCACGCCAAAGCTGCATCTCGCCTCACTCTCGAGCTTCAATGGCGCGGTGGAAGTTCAAACCTGCCATCGCCGCTGTCGGACCCCGGTAATGACCAGCAACCGGATGACCGGCTCGCCAAGAAACTCCAGCAGCTTGTCACAGAGAATCCGGGGAAATCCATCTCCGTTTTTATCAACCCAGACGACGTCACGCGACCTCACTTTCGCATCGATGACAAATTCTTTTAAAGCTGCGCCCCCTGATCTTGCTTGATTGGACGGTTTTATTTTTCTGGCTTTAAATTTGTCCCGAGAACCAAGAAGTCACAACCACACTGATGCTACTGTACGTGTGTGTTTTGCACATTTCTGGGATATTGAATACAAATGGACATTATCCTGTTGTGTAGCTGCCGGTTAAATTCATGTTTGCATATCTGTTTTACCCCGTTATGGACGCCAAGTTATGGCTGGTTGTACTGAAAGGATAGAGAGATTTACGGAAGGATTTCGGGGGAGGACAATTTGTGCATGGCTCATTAATAACAGGAAACCCATATCTACACTTATAAGTGCAATTAGACTAAATGTATTTATAGACAATTGCTTTACTTGTAATTACACTGTAACATAATACTGTAAACACACTACTTTAGACACACTTACTGAAATTTATTCACAAAATGTCACTAACTGCACACACACTAAATACAAATTCTCTTTGGGGAATCTCACGAAAAACATACTGAGGACACATTTCACCTAAAAATTAAGAGAATAAAAAACATGATATTTTGCTTTAAGAAAATGAAGCCAATTTGTAAGATTTTTGTCCATTGTGACTTTATTTTTATGACAGTTAAGCACATTTTCACCCCAAAGTCTCATTACTGTAACGCGTTTGGATGGTTTACTTTTGAGTTATTTGTAATTCACATTATTCTCAATGGTGATTTTCATTAGATTCTCATTACTAATGCAAGTTATTTGGAAATAGATTTGTATTTTATTTTTTGCATTACATTAAAGGTGCTGTAAGTGATTTTTTTTCATGTAAAGATATGCAAAAAAAGTCCTTCTCCCTGAAAGATATTTCTGAAATAAGTAATATATCACCGGTTTCTGTGACAGCTCTAGACTCTGTAAACAGAAAACAAAAATGTGTCTGTGGGCCATGGACAATTACGTTTTCTGCCTGTCAATCATTTTGCGTGTTCTCATAGTATTGTAGTTGCAGTGAATTATTGAGGCTTAATGCAATTTTTATGCCATGTTGTTCATAGCAGTTGTCAGTTGAGGGCGCTGTTTTGCTGCTGTTGTTTTTGACAACCATTCTTGCTTGTGACGTTCCCAATACAGCTCATTTGGTATCTTAGGAGGGTGGGGTTTTGGAAAAGAGGGTGTGGCTAATCCAACAGCTCAACCTTTGGAAATTCTAGAATGGTTAAAATCGCTTACAGCACCTTTAATGAGAATTGGTGGGGAAAATTTGCTGAATTGTCATGAAAATAGAGTCACAATGCAAAATATCTCAATGGTTCTAACAAGAGGCTTTCGTGAGATTCACCCCTTTATGGAAGCCGGAGTCAAAAATCAAAACAAAATGTTTTTTATTTGCTTGTGATTTTCTATATTTATGCTGCTAAACATGATAGGTGTGTTGGATCATTTTTGTTTTGCTTATTAATTTAATGAGTACTTTGATTATTATGTGATGAGATGAGATGTAGTAACTGTAAATACTGCTGTAAGTAACCTCTTCCTCTTCTCCGAGATAGACCAATCTGACTGGCCGATTATCAGCATCAACCAATCAAGTGATGTGCACTCCTTTATTTACTGACACATGCAAATATGGGCATGTAATTGATAGGAACCGACCAATCATGAATCTTCAAGCTCTACAGGGACCAATCGTTATGCCTTATTACTGAAATCAACCGATTTTAAACCCATCTGTGTTTCTTTTTATATTTAAATTAGGACATATCACAATGAAACAGAACATGTTGATAGATTTTAGCTGTAAACATTTATGGACTGATGCTATGTCAGTCTGTTCATATCATTATTGTTGTATGGGTCAGTGTTGCATTGCATTTCAAACTTGTGTTTGGTAAATAAAGTTGTATGTAATTACAGAAGTGTGAGAAAGACGTTTATCATTCTGTTCTGCGATTCCACAATGTCCTGAAATGTGTTTTAAAGCAAAAAGATTTTTGCAAATTCATTGTCACTTGTCCTGCTGTATTATCACTCACTGATGCTGCAGAAGGAACATTTGGATGAAGTTTAACGGCAGGATGCTCTGCTTCTAATCTTAGTTTTGACAGCTGCGTAAATGGCAAAACTGCTGCGACAGAGTTAACGGATGTGTGTGTGAGAAAGGTAACTGCTGAGATATGTAATAGCACAATAAAATGTGACTTTCTAAAATACTGCTTTGGAGGATGGGTAAGCTGTGTGTGTAAATGCTGAGAGTTGTTAAATTTTGCTGACCTGAGGGAAGGTGGAGTTTTTAAACTCTCTTGAGTTCATCTTTGGATACGACACACCTGCTAATTTAGTTTTGCTTATACAGCTGAATACCAAAATAATCCAGCTTGATGTTATATAGGTGTGTGTGTGTGTGAAAGAGAGAGAGAGAGAGAGCTTTTGTAGTCATTGTCAGGTTATTTTTGCTTCCTGTCGCATCAGCACCTGTCTGTCCACCTGCGACTGGACCACCATTGTGTGTCAGTCTCTCTCTCTCTCTCTCTCTCTCTCTCTCTTTCTATGTGTGTGTGTGTGTGTGTGTGTGTGTGTGAGAGAGAGAGAGAGAGAGAGAGAGAGAGAGAAATACATGGTTATTTGGTTGTTTGAACAAATTGACATATAAGAACCTCATAGTAGATGATTGCTTATAGACCAGTTTAGATACACTTTCCACATCTTCTGAACATTTTAGACTTCCTTTTAAATAAAGAAATAAAGCTTGTAAATAAAGTGGCTTATTGGTGAATGATCTGTGCTAGTAACAAAAAGGATGTAAGTTCAAATTCTGCAAGGGTTAATTGATCCCGTACAAAAAATTACCATAGTGGTTTCTGCCAAAATACTGTGGCTACAACAGTTGTTAGTACTGTAAAACTGTGGTAAATCAATATTAAGCACCAGTAAATAATCTATTTAACCCTCCTTTTGCATTTGCGGGTCAGTTTTGACCCGGAGGAGTTTTAAGCTTGTAAAACATCCATAATCCAATAGTTTTCATCAAAAACCATATTGTAGCTCATTGTTAACTTCTTAGCTGTTCATACATGTAAAAAGATCTAATATACATGTTATTATGTATAATGTCAGTTTTATTGTTAATTAACAAATTTAGAAATTCTTTAACATTTCAAAACATACATTAACTCCAGCTAAACCTGTGTGATACATGTGAAGATATATATTTTTATCAAGGTTTATATGCAATTTCATTTGAATATAACATTGCATTAAATTTATAAAAATATTTAAAATGAATATTTCTAGTAATTCTCCTGTTAACTTCCATACTAATTACTCATTACTGCTGAAAAACAACTAGGTAGTCAAAATCTATGTAACCAAATCACATTTTTTTCCAACCAAACAACATCAAAATAACTACTCAACATCTATACTTGTATACAATGTTTTTAAACCAAATTTATTGTATTGCATGTTAATGTTAATGTGTGATTATGCTGCAAGCTGGTTCATTATCAGATCAGTCTGGAGAGGATGGCAGAGTAAAATGTGGACTTTTCTTCCTTCAGCCCTTATTCAGACTATGTATGCTTGATCTTTTGCTATTGCCACACCTCCTTTTAGGCAGTTTTTCCTTTGATATATTTTATTTGTTATATTTCTTACATCTGTTTTATCAGTTCTGTGTGTGTGAGACTGTATGTGTATCTATGTGCATGTTTGTAAACAAGATGCAGTCCCATTTTGACACAAAAAAGTGTGTGTGAGAGTATGGAAAAGAGGCTAAAGATAAGTAAAGTATTTTTCATAAATGTGTGAAAATATCTGCATAATCTCATGTGCAAAGCCACAGTTGATGCCCATATCAAAATTACCTCGGGAACGCAAATGCTGTAACAATTTAAAAAATCTGAAATATAATTATTATGTGTATTTTGATAGTCTTGACAGTCACAAAGTTTGGTTCCTGTACGAAAAAAATATGTGGTATTTAAAAATTATGATTTACCTTAAAATGACCTGAACACTATAGGAGGGTTAAATAAATAAATAAATAAATAAATAAAGTATTACCAACTTTTTGGGACGTTCACTATGGTAATACCAAAGTATTAATGTAGAAGTATTTTACCATGGTGTACCATCTAATACCATCACTTTACCATAGTAATACCATGTTTTTTTAAGACATGTACCATGACAGTTTCCTGGAAAAACATGGTACACGAATATGTTTTTTATTCAGTAGCAATAAATAAATAAATAAATAAATAAATTATAATTAAAAAAATAAAATTCTATATACACACACACACATATATATATATATATATATATAAATACAGTATATTTTTTTTATTTTTTTTTACATGGTCCTACAGTAATACTTTTTTATTTTTGGGACATTTACTATGGTTTTACCATGGTATTTTTTTAAGTGCTTTCGAGTACTATTTAAAAATCATGATACATGGTACTCATTCAGTATGATGATTTATATATACATATCCAAAATTACCATTATTTATTTATGTTTGTTGAACATCTACAAAATATGTTTTTTTTTTACTGCCTTGGTGAACCATAGCTTACAAAAAGTGCCCTCATAAACCCTCGCAGTATCCAAAATACCATTATACATGTCCCAAAAACAAAGGTAGGCCTACTTTTTGTAAGCGATGTGAATCCTATTGTATATTAACATGGTAATCATTCAATATCATGTTATAGGCCTATATCAGTGTACCATGGTATTCTTGTTATTTATTTATTTGGACATGGTACTATGGTAATACTGTGTTTTTTGGAAAATTACCATGGTACTATTTAAAGTACTTAATACAATAGTAAATGAAAATGGTAATCATGCAGTATAGGCCCTATCAAAGTATGGTATTGTTTTTAACTATCATGAAGTACGATCACTTCGCGCACACCAAAATGTCCAAAAAACATTGTACTACCATGGTAATTTTGTACTGTAAGGGTACTTTTTGTAAATGATGTGAATACTATGGTATATAAATATGGTAATCATTCAGTAGCATGTTTTTGGAGTAGCATGGTACTCATCCAGTAGGGTACAACAGGGCTAAATTCACACCTTAAGGAAATTTACCTTTCTTTCTTGAGTGTATCAAGATTGAAAAAAATACATTTTTATTAAATATTGATGGAGCAATGTAATTTCTATAAAAGAAATAATAACAGAATTTTTTTTCATTTAACCCTTGTGCGACCTTCGGGACATTTTTGTCTTTTGCATTTTTGTTTTTTCCAACGTTAATGCCAACGGCATAAATTATGCCAAAGGTGTGTATTTTTGGGGGAATTGTGATATTTCAACCTCAGTTCCTATAATACATCTATAATACACTGTGTACACAAAATACTTACACTCAGGACCTTCAGGACAAAAATGTCCCCATTGAAACCCATTAAAACTGCAATATTTGATCCCAGTGCCATTAAAGCATAAAATCATGAATTCTATGATATTATGCTTTCATTACGGAGCCCTGGCTTCAAAATGTACATTTGTTATATTTTCCACCAGATGGCGCCATTTTTCTCATGTTTAGCCTATGGAGCAAATACATGCTTTTTACCTATTTTCTATTTGCTGTATTATAGAGCACTGCAGGACAATTGAATAAATGATGCAGATAAAATTGTGTGTGTGTGTTGGTATGGATGTCAGAGTGTGTTTTGTATGTGTGTATTGTGTATTGAGTGTACTTTTTAAAATTGATGCACAAGGGTTAAATTATAAAAAATAAAAACAATTAAGAAAAAAAAAATAAAAAAAGATGTTTTTGAACTATCTTGGAGCAACATAATTTATATATATATATATATACCAAAAATACCATGTAATGTGAATCCTGTTATATATGAAAAATCATGTCATAAATAGGCCTATAATAAAAGTACCATGACACAAAGTACCATCTGATACCATCACTGTACCAAAGTAATCATGTTGTCATCTGGCAGGTGTCCAGAGATGTTGAAAAGAGAAGTTTTTTTTTTCCCCATCAGGTCTCACGTGACACCTACGGTGACGTCACGGCCGTATGTTTGATAGCGGCGGAGCTGCGGCAGCTCCCGTTAACGGCGCACGGACAGGTCAGAAACACACACGAGCCTCCGCCTCGCCCCTGCCTCGGCACACAACACAAGAACCACACCCGAGATTCTGCCCCTCTGTCACCCCGCGCACCGGACAGCGCGTGAACTGACCAAACAGCTGCTGCCCGTGCGCAGCGCGAGGACCGAACCGAACCGAACCGTCAGCATCATCCACATCATCCTCCGTGACCGACAGCAGCGCAACGGGAGATGGAGGGCAAAGACAAGAGCGCCGGTGAGCAACTTTACGTCATTTAACGGACAGGGTGTGTTTGTGTATGCACACATTGATATGTGTGTGTGTGGATGCATCGATGCATACATGTATATATATATATATATATATATATATACATGTGTAGGTATGTGTGCAAACATAGGTGTGTATGTCTGTGTGTGTGTGTGTGTGTGTGTGTGTGTGTGTAGACTGCGGTACTCAGGGCTCCTGTCCTGATGGTGTTTGGGAGGGTTAAACCACATTTGTGTATATATTTATATACCATAGTATTTTTTAAGTACCTTGGAGTAGGCCTACCATGTAAATACCATGAATGTGGTATTATACTATATATGAAAGTACTATGTTATTACCTACTAATATCATGATGTGTGTATACTGTCATGTATAATGCTGGTCAGATGGAAGGAATGTCAGGTGTGTGTGTGTGTGTGTGTGTGTGTGTGTGTGTGTTTGTGTGTGTGTTCAGTCTACAGAGGTTTTAAGTGGTGTTGCTTTAAAACATCCTGATGCAGCAGATTTGCCTCTCCTATAGTGCTCCGGCAGGGAAAGGGTGCTCTTCCTCCATGCATAACATTCATTACAGTACTGGTTGTGTGTGTGGGTGTGTGTGTGACAGCGCATTTAGCACACACACACACACACACACACACACACACACACACACACACACACACACACACACACACACACACGCACACACAGACAACCAAACTTGTTTTTATATCATTGTGGGGACTCTCCATATACTTCCATGCATTTTATGGATTTTATACAGATCTAATGCTAATTTCTATCCCCTAACCCTAAACCTAACCCTCATAGAAACCTTTTTGCATTTTTACATTTAAAAAAAACAAAAACATCATTTAGTATGTTTAATAAGCCATTTCCCTCGTGGGGACCGCTGGCTGGGCCCCACAATGTAGGTGATCTTAGGTTTTACTATCCTTGTGGGGACATTTGGTCCCCTAATGTAGTATAAACATAGTACACCCTCACACACACACACACACACACACACACACACCAGCATGCTGCTCATATGTTGCGTTCCTTTACACTTAAAGACACCTGTCTGCATCTTATTGTGTGTTTGTGTATGTTTGGAAGCGTGTGAGTGTATAGGTTTCATTGTTTTTGTCCCTATGCTCTGAAAACATCAGGTTATTGATTTTAGGGTATGTCTTGATCATATATTGTGTGTGTGGTTGTAAGCGCGTGTGTCCATGTTTTATATTATATAGGCTAGTATACTATATGAGGTTGGAATGTTAAGCCTGTATGTGCAGTGTGTGTCTGTTGTTAAAGGTTAATGACATTCTTGCATTATAGTGATTAACATTCGGGACGTGTGACACACTTTCACTTCACAGCACACAAACGTTCATGGAGTACTGAGTGTGTGTTTAAGTATGCTTAAGATGTGATATATGCCCTAGTAGGATTAAAAAAACACTTTGCACCTCAGGCTGTGATGCTATTCCATTTTATGGCCCAGTATCCAGCTCTAATAAATGGATTTGTGTCATTTGAGTCACTCTTAAACAGATATATGTAGCGGTATGTGTGTGTTTGTGCAGTAGATACAGTGACCCCAGAAGTATTTGGACAAATTTGATTACCACAAAAATTGATTTTGACTCATCCCTCCTTTTCTTTAAAAAAAAGTAAAGGTTGAGGTTACAGTGAGGCACTTACAATGGAAGTGAATGGGGCCAATTTTTGGAGGGTTTAAAGGCAGATATGTGAAGCTTATGTAAAGGATCATGTACAGTTAGAAGGTTGCTGTTGGAAAATAAACCCAGACAGGGAGATTAGGACCTCAACGTGAGGCTTATTACACAGCTGCTTTTCAAATAAATAAACAAATGGACATAAAACACTGATTTGCATTGAAATGATGTAATTATATGAAAATAACGCAATCTCTAAACAGCTGAAATCCACCTCCGGATTGCATCGGAGCTCTGCTGGTGTTTATTTTGTAAATAATGACCGTCTGACTGCTCATTATCCAGCTTATTACAAGACTACTTGACAAATAAGCAGTGTTGGGTAAGCTACTCAAAAATAGTAATCCACTACAAATTGCTTATTACTTCTCTAAAATTGTAATTTAATTACTTTACTGATTACTTCATGGGGTAAGTAATCACATTACATACTACTTTGATATAAAGTTACTTTCTAAAACAATCTACTCAATTATTTCAAATTAATGTCTATATTTGGTTTCTACAAAAATATTATTTTAGAAATATGTGTAACCCAAGGGATGTACTTAAAAGTAATTAGCTGTGAAAGTCAGTAACTGTAATCTGATTACAATAATTAAAAATGTAATGCATTGCACTACTTTTTGACTTCAAAGTAATTCGATTACAGTAACTAATTACTTTGTAATCAGATTACAACCAGCAGTGCAAATAAGTTAATAAATGGACATGAAAACTTGATTTGAGTTGAAATCATTTTGTTAGCTTACTTGTATAGATCGCACAGTGATCCGAGAAGCAGGGAAGGTGACTCGTGATACCCGAAGAAATTCCCGGATGTGTGTCGTTATTCAGAAATATCAGACTGCTAGATGGCTCCATTGACCAATCAGAATCGAGTGTTCCTGAGAGCCCTTTAAAAAATTTTTTAAAAGCACTTATATTCATTCTTCTGTTAAAACTTGTGTATTATTTGAGCTGTAAAGTTGTTTAAATCGAACTTCTAGTTATTTGTCACCGCCGTTACGTCGTCATGGCTGCGAAGTCGTAAAATTGGATATAACTTTACACAGAAAAGGTTAGTAAGTGATTTTATCACACGAAAATCATGTTAACAAACATTGTTTATGTCTTGTTGTGTCTATACATTTGAAACAGTATTTTAACGTTTACAGATTGACCCCATTCACTTCCATTGTGAGTGCCTCACTGTAACACAGATTTCTGCTTTTTTAAAGAAAAGATGGAATGAGGGGGTCTGGGTAGCTCAGTGGTAAAATACGCTGGCTACCACCCCTGGAGTTCGCTAGTTCGAATCCTAGGGCATGCTGAGTGACTCCAGCCAGGTCTCCTAAGCAACCAAATTGGCCCGGTTGCTAGGGAGGGTAGAGTCACATGGGGTAACCTCCTCGTGGTCACTATAATGTGGTTCTCGCTCTCGGTGGGGCACGTGGTGAGTTGTGCGTGGATGCCGTGGTGGATGCCGTGAGCCTCCACACGCTATGTCTCCACGGTAACGCACTCAACAAGCCACGTGATAAGATGCCTTACGCCACCACGAGGACTTAGAGCACATTGGGAATTGGGCATTCCAAATTGGGGAGAAAAAGGGGAGAAAAGAATAAAAAGAAAAGGAGGAATGAGTCGAAATATTAGTTGTAATCAACATTATGCCACGAATACTGTCGACTGAGCTTAACTTGTACTGAACCTGGAATTTTCCTTTAAGATGCACTTAAGTCTGTGTCAGGATCAAGTGTTATTCATTTCAAACAGGGGTGTTTCTAGGATTTGAAAACATCAGGGGCTAAGCGTATATGCATGCAAATTTATTGCTTTAAATGATCCCATTATCTACCGTTCTACAGTGTGAAAAATTGTTTAATGATTACATTTTAGATCATTTTGCCAACCCGCGCATTCATTTAAAAGAACCGACTCAAAAGAATGATTAATTTGCGAATCGGGCATCGCTAGTACTTATTCTAAACAGGAGATAGAAAATATTTTTTATAGATTTTTAGCAACGATCAAAAGCCAGTCAACAAACAGTCAAACATTTCAAGCTAAACATTTCACAAAAAGAAGCTTGTTAGGATTAAAATGATAACACTATGTAACACAATTTTTGTTCCTGGGTAGTAAGTGTTATTTCCTAATTGCTTATGCCTGAAAAGTATAGAAAATGGCAATTATTCCTCACAAACTTTGCTTTTGTGACCAGGACAGTGATATTTTGAAATATACCTATTTCCAATGAGAAAACGGGCGAATTTGTGTCTTTTCGTTCACATAAAGTCAGAAAAAACTACATATGAATCCAAAATCCTTCTTTATCTGTGGTCTGACGAAGACACCGGCTTTGACCTTTGCCTTAGGAAGTCTTGAAGCTACTTGAAGGCTGCCGACTCCTTATCTAGAGCTCTGACAAATTGTTTCATACGGCCCAATTTGATGTGCAGTGGTGGCATCAGCACCTTCCGGGGGTCCAACAGTGGCTCCCGCTTGACGTTGTTCCTCCCCACAGAGAACTCGGTTCTGCTGTGGCCAGTCCCGCCTGTGGTAGTGCGCCTTGGTGTCCCTGCTGTCCCAAAGGCAAAGATAGCAGGGAAACTTGGTAAAACCGCCTTGGAGACCCATCAGGAATGCCACCATTTTGAAGTCTCCTATGACCTTCCAGCTGTACTCATCATACTTCAAGGCGTCCAGCAAGGTCTTGATGCTGCTGTAATCCTCTTTGAGGTGCACCGAGTGAGCCAGGGGAAGAGACGGGTACTTGTTACCATTATGGACCAGCACGGCTTTGAATATTAATTTAGTATTGTAAAAAGGTCACAGACCTATCGGTTCCGGAGTGGAACTTCAATAAATTGCCCTTTGAAGGTCTCTGCGTTGTTCTGTCTTTTCTGAGCACCGAAAAAAAGCAATTATTGTTAATTTACACTTTACAAATTGATTCTGTTATTAATTTTATCTGACTCCAATTTTATATTAATCTGACTCCAATTTAAGTTGACCTCTAATTTAGATTACAGCTCTAATTACCTTCTGATCATTCTTTTAATTAGATCTTTTTAAGTTATTGATTATTCTAAATCCTCTTCTATTCATTGTCCTTTCGATCTTTGGAGTCTTACGCCGCCCGTTATTAAATTACGTAAACCTCCCGAAAAGGATAGCCAGTTCCATTCTTAGTCAGCGGTTGTAGGGTTAACTAATATCGTCTGGTTTGGCTTGTCTCATAACCAGACGATATTGCCGCTTAGTCACGTACATACAACTTGCTAAGACGGGCGGTGAGCAGTGACTGAGAGTCTTTATATGGCTTTCTCCTACCTGGTTGTCCTGGGTGGTTTCTCACAATGATTCCAGAGAAATTCAGAATAAATCAAATACTATCAATTTATTTGCCAGGTAGGATATAAAACATTGTTACAAAAATTCAATCAATCCCAATTTCACATATGATCAGGATAAACAAACATTCCTAAAAATAAGATATAAGTCAGAGAAATATTCTTGGCAAATAGAAACTACATACAGCGACAGTATGGGAGATCTGAATACAGACTCCCCGAGCTTCTTGCCAACTTTCTTTAAATACCCAGAGAGAATAAACATTGTGAACCAAATGGTATTATCCTTTGAACAGTGAGAATTTGGGGGTGAATGTGTTCTTGACTTCCTGTGGTTTAACCTTGTTAACATACAGGAGACCTCCAGAATTATGCAGTATTTGGCAAAGACCTTATAACTTTGTCACCATTAGTTTTATCAACATGGGAAAGAGACCATTATACCAGTCGCACAGAGACCTCTTAAATGACATCAAACATTTACAGCTGTTTTCATGGTATTTGTATGTTACATTTTCACATATAGATCTTGTGTGTGTGTGTGGACCATGTGGGGGAGACAAGGGGCAGAGAGAACAGCTGGAGTTTGTGGGGGTAAGCTGGGTTTTTCCACACAAATCCTACTTCATGCAGATCCTACTTGTGAGAGAGTTTGAGCGTTGTTTTTCCCGGAAGTCTTTCGTTGTTCCATGTGGGCATGTGCTGGGTTACAGTTCTCTTGGCACCTAGTCTTACAGTATAAATACATGTTAATCTGGATTCATATGTTGTTTTTTTCTGAATTTATGTGAACGAAAAGACACAAATTCGCCCGTTTTCTCATTGGAAATAGGTAAATTTGGGTACTTAAACCTCACTTTAAAATGTGTGAATGTGTTTAAATATTATTAACACCAGATAAGAAAACATGAAAGCAAATGTCATCTGAAAACAAATAAAGTTAGCTCAGAACTGACTTCAAACAAACTTTTCGAAGCCATTTTTGCTCAATGATTTTTATCCAACTGGCGTCAAGGTGAATATAGTGGATGTATGAAGTTTTTTAGCTACGCAAGCATGAGTCATTGCATTCTGAAATGTCTGAATGCAACCTGCACAACACGATGCAACTACGTGTTGCATTTGCATTACATTTTCAGCTTTGCTGGAAGGGGCGTTAGTGTAAAGTGTCTTCTTCTACAGTCACTCTGCATCCGAATATGCATACTTGTCTTCCATATAGTATTTTTTAAAACAGTATGCCAATGGAGTAGTTTGTACAAATCCTCAGTATTCATAAAAGAGTACGTGAAAAATACCCTCACCGTGCGCCCCACCGAGAACGAACCACATTATAGTGACCATGAGGAGGTTACCTCACGTGACTCTACCCTCCCTAGCAACAGTGGCCAATTTGGTTGCTTAGGAGACCTGGCTGGAGTCACTCAGCACGCCCTGGGATTCAAACTAGTGAACTAGCGAACTCCAGGGGTGGTAGCCAGCATCTTTTACCACTGAGATACCCAGGCCCCTAAATGTTGCTTGTTTAACAAAACCAGACAATTTTCCCCCTGCTTTTGTTATTATGTCATATATTCGGGTCACTGGACAATGCCCAAGTCCCTGGATGAAGTATGTCCGGAATCTATTCACACTACTCGCATGCATACCTAAAGAATGGGCTGTTTTACTGGACAAGCGTCCTTCATTAAAAACAGTACATACTCTGACAATACGCAGCTTCAGTTTTCTCTTGCAGGTCAACTACTGTCATGGCAGAACAACAGTTTGAAGAGCAAGTTAGTTAAAATAAGTTAAACTGTTGACATGTGTATAGCAGCTGCCTGAATAGTAACATACAGTATTGTTAAAAATGAAGACAAAAAGTATTCTGAAACTTTGTGGCTTTCAGAAAGCTAGGACCTGAAACTCTGTGCAAGTACGCAAAATCAGTTAGGTTACTCTGGCAATAACAAACCTCAGTACTCAAGGGAGGGATAGTCACATTCAAATATCTGTACCATTAAACAAAATGCAATGAAAAAAGTAAAAACAGCAGGAAAGATTAAGCACTTTTTACACTGAATAAGTTAAAGTGTTAACTTAAAAAAAAACAATGTATCCCCTTTTCTCCGAATTTGGAATAACCAATTTCCACTACTTAGTAGGTCCTCGTGGTGACGCTGTTACTCACCTCAATCCGGGTGGCGGAGGACAAGTCTCAGTTGTCTCTGCCTCTGAGACCGTCAATCCGCGCATCTTATCACGTGACTCGTTGTGCATGACACCGCGGAGACTCACAGCATGTGGAGGCTCATGCTACTCTCCGCAATCCATGCAAAACTTACCACACGCCCCATTGAGAGCGAGAACCACTAATCACGACCACGAGGAGGTTACCCCATGTGACTCTACCCTCCCTAGCAACCGGGCCAATTTGGTTGCTTAGGAGACCTGGCTGGAGTCATAAAGCATTAACTTAAAAATATTATGTAAATTCTTCGTTTGTACTCAATTCATGTAAAAATGAATGCTCTAGCTGATTAGTAAATATTATTTATGATTGTTGTCTTTACAATGCGCCATCATGTTTCAATCAAAAAGTAGAAAACCTTGTCATATATATATTCGCTAATTTGAGTCAATAAAATAAGTACATTTTACTTAACTCTTCTAAGCTTGTGTTCCCAGCTTGAATAATTAATGAGCTTGCATGGTTTCGCTGTTTGCAAGTTTATTTACACCATTTTCTATTGTTGATTTTTTTGTTACGTTTGGTAACTTTTTGTTCTGTGAAGTTTGATGTTCATTTTCTACTCAATATTAATTGCTCATGATCATAAAATGTATCTGTTGATTGTTATCTTCATCGTGTTTTGTGCACCAGGTGTTGAGGTCTGCGTGCGCAGCTCTGTATCTAGTTTATATCGCCATTAAAGCAAGGTGATGTTGTCTAATAGACTACATAGCATGCATTAAGCTTCCCTGTGGTACGTGATTAAATATGTTAAAAAAGCATTGAAATGCTAGTTCACTTTTAAAAGCATGGCTTAATTCAGTGCTACATTGCTTGAGTAAATTAAAAAATTAAAAAATTAAAAAAGCGAGTAAAATTATCTTGAAACAGCGTAAACTTAATTTGAGAATTTCTTATTAAAGCCCTTCAGGCTTTTCCCCGCCTCTCTATGGCTGGGGAGGGGGATGAGTGGAGGGAAAAACAAACAAAAAAAAAGAGGAGAGGGAAAGGGCAAAGTGGAGCGAGAGAGGAATAATCTGGTTCGCCAGTGCCCAGATACGCTGTCGCCCGGCCCTCAGCCACTCCTCAACCTCTGGTGGATGACAGCCACTCCTCCCCTGGCAGACCGGAGCAAGTCCTCCGACCCCTGGTGGATGGAACGCCCCTCCGCGCTTTGGCGGCCGGTAGGGATCTCCTCCGCCCTTGGTAGCGGCTCATCCACTCCAGACAGCCGGCAGCGAGCCCCTCCTCCCCTCGTGGATGGCGGCCGTTCCTCCACGTCCAGGTGGCCGGCAGAAACTCCTCCATCCCCCGGCGGATGGCCACGGCTTCTCCTTTGGGTTGGCTGGTAGCGGCGAGGACTCCACGACAGCACATCCCTCCTCCTTCCCAGGCTTCGGCACCAATGTAACAAGGTTAAGCATGGGAAAGGAGTAGGCGGGAACTAGCTGAACAGTCAAAATAATATTTAATTTAAACAAAAAGACACACAACACAAACACACACATGGCAGCTGCATGTGGATCTCTCTCTCTCGAACTGCTGCATACCGCTGCACTTATCCCTCTCCTCAGATGATTAGCGTGACTATGCACGCCCGGCCCCGCCCTCCTCCTTGTTACAGTTTCCAAGCAAACCAACGTCATGGTTTACTCAAAATCCACACCAATCGCTGTGCCAAGCTACTAAACAAATGAAGACGTATGCCGTTTCATAGAGGTGGAGGTAGATGTGCCCCCCTTACTATAGCTGTGATAACAAAGAAAATAAAATTACACGTTGCTTTCTGGTTGTGTTTATAAACAACGCTGAAAACTGTCCATTACTAACATACGTTGACTGCACATGTCATTTTACAGTTTACAATTTAGAGTTTTCTGTAAATTCCACTGATACTATTGTAGAGAGTGGTCTAAACAATTAATAATGTCTTACCTGTCCAACAAAAAAAGCAGCAACATCGGCATCACTACTCATGTTTTTCTCCGTCATCAAATCTTTCCACTTTGTGTAGGCCGTACCGATGTTTACTTTAGTTTTTTGCCTTTGCCGGTCTTTCTGTCTTCTTGCTTTGGACCCTTTTCGATTCTTCGGCAGTACTGCTACTGAATCTCCCATTGTCTCCGCTGCTAATGCACGATAAATAAGTATGTTCCATTGAGTTCTTTCCGCTCTTTGCATCACCAAACAACACTGCACTAAGCATAGACACGCGTATCTACATAGGCGGCAGCCAATGAGCACGACGATTCTCTTCTTCGACGTTTAGTGAAACACGGCGGGTCATGTCATTTCAGCATGGCGACAGACATTGAAGAGGTGAGCCGCACTGTACTTTTATGAGTACGGTCTTCATCTCATGTGAGTGATCACGCTTCACAAAAACACAATTAATTCGTTAATGTGTAAAACATTTTAAATTAGCCCCAAATTACTGAATGCACCTTTAAGTAAACGTTCTTGCGCTGAGTTTTCTGTCAAATAAATGACACTTGCTTTGATATTTTGCTAATTAATGCAATGGCATTCAGACATTTGTAATGTGACTTAAATACATTTTGGGGCCACTGCGTAATAGTGTATTGACAAATCAGTATCTAGACCCCAGTAATGTCATGTGAAACACGGTAAACCCCGTAGATGTACAGTATATAGATATGATTCTTCTAATAGAAAGTGATACACATACGAACACAAAAGGAAGGTTCAATGGCGAATGTCAGTGTATCACGGAGGCAGACAGTGTGTGTTTGTGTAATGTGATAGTTAGGTGGGTGATGTTTGCAATTGATTTTGGCTCTACTATCAGACAGCGAGTCAACAAAGCTAAACACTGTCTCGCTCTCTTTCTGTGGTATCTGTAGCTTAAGGAGAGAATCAATGCAAATACCTTATTTTACAGTCTAAATCAAGAACTTTCTCAAAGCAGCAAGCTCCAAAATGATTGTTTGGCTTCTATGAACTTTCCTGGTATCAGGTTGATAAAATGAGCACTTCTTAGGAGGAACTAGCCGCTGGATTTGACAAAGTTTACAAGGTTCATAACATCAAATCTTTGAAAGATAGGTAACGATTTTTTGTCTAAGGCACTCAGTTGTTAGTAAACAGGTGATGTCTGCGAAATAATCAGCACTTGTTATTTTGGATGTATGAAAATGAAAGGGATTAGTTCACCCAAAAATTAAAATTCAGTCATTGTTTACTCACCCCTGTGTTGTTATAACCCTATATGACTTTCTTTCTTTTTCTCAACACAAAGGGAGAAATTGTGAATAAATGTTGTGCTCAGTGATGTCATACAATGGCAGTTTATGGTGACCACCTCTTCAAGCTTCAAAAGAACACAAAAGTATAATTCAGAAGTCTAATAAATTATTCCATGAGACTCGTGATTGTTATGAAAGCTTACGATTCAACTGGACCACCAGCGATATTAACAATAGAAAACACAACACAGCTGCACACAAACCAGAGAACAGAACTTACTAAACTTCTACAAGTTTGTAGTCGAAGACTTCTTTTGAACGGGGTCCTCAAACAAACAGTGAGATGGAGTAGACGGGAATGTCTGTCACTTCTCCATTCTGAACCGGTGAGTATTTGGGACAGACCTGAAGAGAGTGAGACCTCCACAAAAACATTTGTTGGGTGTAACATTCTTGGCCAAAATCAAGTCATTTTAACCAGCTCATGAGATTCTGGCTTTAATATACTGTTATAATAACGTTATTGGAGCAGTGCTAGTTCACAAACGACGGAGTTACCCGCACGATGACGAAAATTGAAAACAAGCGATCGATCGAATGTACCGTCGCTCGTCACTGCTGGTTAGGACAAAAACTCTGATTACTATAGAAAATATACCTTTTATCGAGTGTCGTTTGCCATCAGGTTAGGACACGGTGTGACTGTGGCTGCCTGTAGCCTCCTCTATGTTTCTGTTTGATTTCCGAGTACTCCGTTCAAAAAAATAAGGCTGGGCATAGAAATGCATCAATTCTACAAACTCTTCAGACATGTTTAGTAAGTTCTGTTCTCTGTTTTGTGTGCAGCTGTGTTGTGTTCTGTTGTCACTATTGCTGTGGAGGATCTGTTTTTAGATAAACAAAACGTGTTTTCGCTTGAACGCCCCAATGTCGCGAGGGGACTGTGTGAACTGTTGCTCTCATGCCCTATCATGAACACACACAGGAGATCAACGCTCAGTGAACATTTTCACGAAATAATACATTAGATTTCAGTTTGTTTCTCACCAAAACTTATCGTATGCCTTCATAACAATCATGAGTCTCATGAAACCTTTTTCTCCAGATTGTTTCTGTGACAGGTGCAGTTTCACTGAGAGTCGGAGAGTCATATCATATATGACACAATGACCTGCAATATTTGTCGCTAATATGCAAAAAAAAAAAAAAAGCGTCTAAATTATAAAATAGAGTTAACTGTAGAGTGTAGACCCTAGTTACATTACAGTTATTTAAGGGACGGTTTCCCTGGAGTAACCTGAGGTCAAGTGAACAGACTGCCCCCTGCTGATCAACTACAACAACAGATCCATTAGCAGCATTGCATGAGTTATTAAGAAATGTGTACACACACACACACACACACATATTTACGGATTCTTTTCCATGACGACACACATTCTTCCAAAAACACACGTTTACAGATACATTCTAACCTTGACCCTCTTGTCAATTCAATCTCTCTCTGTGTGTGTGAAAGAATGCTCATGCACAGCACTTTCTGTCTGTAAACAGCATTATAAATAGCTGTCTCTCTCTCTCTCTCCCAGTAACACTAACTTACAGTCTTAGAATAGACACTATCAGCTCTATTACGCATGCGCGAACTGGAGATCCCATTTCTAGCGCTGGTGTCACTTACAGATGAGCTTAAATGCTTTTGCTGATCATGGTTAGAGACGTGCGTGCGTTTGTCAGTGTATGTGGCAGTTATATGCACCATTATAGAGAATTATGACATTTGTGATAATAGACAGACACACACAAACTTTCTATAGACACACACAGACACCAACTAATGCATGCGAACTCTACAGAGAGAGACAGACTATGTACTAATCATACTATTTCTGCAGTATGCACAAATAGTGTGCAAAGTATGCAAACTTTATATATGCATAGAATACCTGAAATGTACTCAACTTAACCTTCCATTTCCAGTTTGATGAATGAACTGTTTCAGCGATGGTTTTAAACATCTCCTTCTTGACTTATTATTTTATCAGACTGCCAAAATTGAAGACATTGTTACATAAAATTGGATTAATTTGTGAAATAGCCATTTTTATTTTCAAAATGATAACTGGATGCCACTTGCAACCTGGTAAGGTCATTTGACAACAATGTAGCATGCTATGTTTGAATGCTTTATTGCATTACATACAGTGGCGGATTTAGGCATGGGCGACATGGGCAGGTGCTCAGGGCAGCATCTTGCGGGAGGTGGCACGAGGTACCCACACAGACCCCCCGTTAACAACTTTGGGGGTGTGTTGAAGCAGGTTTCGCCTAGGGCGCAATACCAGCTAGAACCGCTAATGATTACATACATATAATTTTTCGTTTTTAGTAGGAAATGTAAGGGTAGTTGACGCATATGTCCATGGATGTTTTTTTGTTTTTTTAATCAACGTCAAGATTTTAGGTTGAAATTTAGGCTATTTTAATGTATAACTGAAAGTGTGTTTGTTTTTTTAAATATCTGTAACTGGTTTTCACCTTTTTAAATCGCCTACATGAGGTTTAGCCATCCCGGTCTTTTAGTATCATGTTAATATACGTACTACATTTTTGCAAATTGATTTTTACTTGGCTCGTTGTGCGTATCGCAGCAGTTTCCTGGTGAAATTAACACTGGAGGCACTACAACAACAATGACTTCTATTCACTTTCACACAAATCACAGTGTTCATAAACACTTTTCTCCCTGTTCTTCACACAATATGATGACATCTAAACACTTTTACTATAGTGCAATAGAGTTGTAAGGTAAAAAAGCAAAACAAAATGAAGTGATTGCTCCAACATTAGTGTTTTTCATCTCACATTTGTTTTTTCTGACACTATTGGTTAGGTTTAGGTTTAAGGTTTAGGGTAGGGAGGTTGGTTTTGTTGTTTTACAACTGGATTACACAACACGATACATGTCATGAACCACATAATATATCATTTTGGAAAGATATCGCCACATTCACGTAATTTTCATGAGATCAGGCTGGTTTTACTCCTATGCTGGTTCATTTTAAATGGTCCTTCAGTGTAACAAAATATTCCATGCTATCTCTCATAGAAGCTCATGCGTAAAACCTAGAAAAGAATTAGCAAAATACACTTCATAGTTGTTTTAGATTTCATGTCAAACCATATACTGTGCTACAGTGGCAAGAATAAGTATGTGAACCCTTTGGAATTAGCTGTTTTTTTGCATTAATTGCTCATAAAATGTCAAAGTCATCAAAGTCACAAGTATAGACAAACACAATGTGCTTAAGCTAACAACACACAAACAATTAAAATCTTTCATGTCTTTATTGAACACATCCCATTAAACATTCACAGTGCTGTCGAAAAAGTAAGTGTTACCCTTGGATTTAATAACAGGTTGATATTTGTTTGGCAGCAACAAGTTGGGATGATGTTTTCATGTTGGTATGCGGTGCCCTTTTTACGCCATACGTAGTGCTTCATGTTCTTCCCAACAATTCAACCTTAGTTTCATCAGTCCACAAAACATTTTCCCTGTAGCGTTGTGGAGTGTCAAGATGGTCTTTGACAAACTTCAGTTACACAGCAATGTTTTTGTTGGAAAGCAGCAGCTTCCTTCGTGGTGTCCTGCCATGGACACCATACCTGTTTAATGTTTTCTGTATAGTAGACTCATGAACAGAGATGTCAACCAGTTCCAATGATTCCTTCAAGTCTTTATCTGTCACTCTAGGGTTCTTGTTCACCTCATTGATCATTCTGTGGTGTGCCCTTTGAGTCATCTTGGCTGGACGGCCACTTCTAGTGAGAGTACCCACAGTACTCTTCGAGATAACTTTGTAACCCTTTCCAGCTTTATGCAAAGCAACAATTCTTGATCGTAGGTCTTCTGAGATCTCTGTTTTGTGAGGCATGGTCCACGTCAGCAGACGTTTCTTGTGAATAGCAAACTCAAAATGTTTGAGTGCTTTTTATAAGTCAAAGTAGCTCTAACCCACACCTCCAATCTCATTTGATTAATTGGATGCCAGGTGTGCCAACTCCAGACTCTAATTAGCTTTTGTTTATGTCATTAGCCTAGGGGTTCACATACTTATTCCAACCTACACTGTGAAAGTTTGAAAGTTGTATTCAATATGTACAAGGACAATACAATCATTTGTGTAATTAGTTCAAACAGATTGTGTTTTTTTAATTATTGTAACTTTTAAGACAAATTTATACATAAATGCAGGTAATTCCAAAGGGTTCACATACCTTTTCTTGCCACTGTATATGCATAAAGCAGTGTGCTAGTATTCTATTCCCAACATAGCGACACACACAAACAGTAACAAACACGCATTAACTCTGCACACCACACACACATCTCTATTACACACAGACAGTCCCCCTCTAACACACACATTTGCACAGGCAAATTTCAGGGACACAGGCAGTCACTTATTCGATGAGGGTTTAGGCTGTTTTGCATGCAGACTGAGAGACAGAGCAGAAAGATGATTTTGTGAGTCAGAGATTGAGATAAAACTGAAAAACACAGAGATTCACACACTCACAGGTCTGACAGAGTTTTAAACAGCAGTTCACACATACTTAAACTGACAGATCTTGTGTGTGTATGTGTGTGAGAGGTAATGACACGTTATTGTAGTCTGTTTCGTCGACTGCTGTCTCACGGCAGTAAAGAAGAGGATGAGGATGAAGCTAAAGGACCGAAGAAGACCGCCAGCACTGAACCTGGTCAGTCTCTATAAAGTAATTAGTACCGATCTCTAATAAGTACTGCCAGTGGTTATAAAGTGACTGCGGCGTTAATGTGTTTGTTGTAGTTCTGTGGCTGTAGTGTTAAAAACAACATGAAATATACAGTATATGTAGTTTCCAGCATGATTTGCATGGGACTTACAGAGAGCAAAAATGTTGAAGTGTTAATTTTATGCATTTTTGAGCACGATGAGAAAACAGGGAGACTTAATAGTGTTTAATGTTGTTATTTTTGAATTTAGAAACTATTCTGTTACGCTGAGTTAGCATTGAGGTGAAGAGTGGAGCTTTTTGTTCATCACTCTGAGGCATTTAAAATGAACTTTATTCCCTTATGTTAAAATTACGTTTACTAATTATGTTTTCTGACAAAGAATAATGAGCTAAACCAAGAGGAAAAAATATGTTGATGTAACTTAATTGATTCATGTGGAACCAGTGTACATGATTAAATCGTGTAAATTCAAAGCATTTTTTTTGTGTTAACTTGCTTGTAAAAGTCTTATTGTGTGTGATTCAATTCTATAAAACATGTTTGCTTTGATAATCGTTCATCAAAATGTCATTTATTTTCTGCTGATGTCATTAAGGCTATGTGGGCAGAGAAAAATGATGACAGTTATGTCATTGTCTAATGATTACGATCCAATCAAATCCTGATGGATAAAACCAAGCCCCGTCTGACATTATTTCCCACTGAATTCTGTTTCTCATGGAAGTACCTGACATTACGGACATTTGGCAAATACCGTTTCATGTTGTTAATGAACTACTTAGCAAAGCTGTTGGTGAGTGCAATGTTTAAATTAAATGCTGTTCATTTGGGAGTTATGTAATATTGATTACCACAAAAACGATTTCAACTCGTCCCTTATTTATATAAAAAAAAGCAAAAATCACAGTTACAGTAAGTCTCTTACAGTTGAAGTGTATGGGGCCAGTCCATAAACATTAAAATACACACTGTTTAATTAAGGTTACCGTTGCATTCGAAACATGAGCAGAACAAATGTGAATAAATAGTTAATAGTAATTCATAATAAAACATAAATCAGCATGCTAATTATGTGATGTGTTATGTCAATCACATGATGTAAGCTGATAGGTCCTTTGATTTATAATCTGTCAGCCAATCAACTTGAGTTTGCCCTCTTTGTCTAAATGTTTTTTCTGGAAATGCTCAGGGGGTTGCTGGGGTTTTCTTCTATCTGCTTGCATGGTAAGGTCTGCTTTTGGCCATGACACCTATAAGTGCATTTTTAACAAGGTAAGCTTTAGCCAAATCTGGTACTAGCACACATAGCTACCATAGGTCATTAGTTTAAATAAATCCACACATAGTTGGGCTAAGTCACTAGTTAAATCAAATTTGAGCTTTCCTGGTCCAGGTGCACATTTTGAGTAGAGGTTGACTGATAGTGGGTTTCGCTGACACGATAACTATGGTGGGAAAACAGGCCGATAGCCAATTAATCAGCTGATAGTTTTTAAAATGTATTCAATGTACAGTCTGTACAAATGTATTCAATGTACTTCCTGTGCGCGTGCATTCACGCAATGAACCGTGCTCGCGCTTGGTTTCAGAAGCAAGCAAACGTCTGAGCAAAAGCCAAAACTCAGGCAGCATATTCATAAAAGGTTGGCATTAATGATTGATTTACCACTGATAATTAAAAATTCACTTAGAATCAAAACCTCTTCAGAGCGCTCATGTTTACAACTGACTGGAACATATTGAACGCCCCTCAACCCCAGAAAAAAACCCCCCAAACTTAATGGATCTTAACAAATTTGTAAGTGACTTTTTTCTTTATATTCAAAACAGCGTATTAAGAGGAAAGGTAAGCACTTTCCATTCTTGACTTTGTAACGTTGTTCTAACCATTCGAAAAGCTAATGTTAGCTTTAATGTTATCATCTCTCCACCTTGTTGGCAATGCAATTCTCCAGTGCAGCGATTAGTTATAAACAAGTTAATTATCAAACCACCTTTGCCCACCTCCAGCGCCAGCCATGGAGAAATTAAACCAAAAATAACTATCGAAATTGATTTCTTCCGATAGCCGGTAGTTCAAAAATGCAACCTTCGGCCCTGATTAATCTGTAAATCCAGTATATGGGTCGACCTCTAATTTTGAGTCAGGCCACTAGCCATTGAAGCCTGTTGGCACATAGAGATTTAGTTCATTAGCATTATGCCATTTGGCCAAGCTAGCATACGCTAGGCGCACATGGCTCTTTGGAGCAGCAGCAGTACACAAGACTTGGCGGTAGATCTGCATTGTTAGGGGTTTGTGTTTTATGTTATGTGTTTGTGCAGCTTTTTTGTTTTTTTGGGGGATTGTACTGTATGTATGTTTAGCCTAATTGTGCAACAGCAACATGTCCTACATGCTCGATGCAGCATGTTTATCTTATTGCGCAGCAGCATGTCAGCATGCTAACTCAGTATGCCTTTGTACGTTCTAGCAGTAGTAAGTCTCCAAACTTGCTCTGCAGCAGCAGTGTAGCAGATCTAGTCTGTCACGCCGAGACCAAATCCTATCAATATGTCATACCCACATTAACATGCTAAATCCTTCCAAAAGTTGTCATGACTGAAATAAGGAAACTATAAGTCATTTAGATAATAGCGAGTTTGGTTTCTAGGTTGCTAAGAGTTTGGGTGAACGCCTTTGTGCTAAATTAGCTTATGCTCACTGGGGCGTTTCAGACATTTAAGACAACACAGTATAATGACAGCACACATCATGTTTGACTAAAGGGTCTGTGACGTGTCAAATTATTACGTCATCACTGTCCATTTTTAGCAATGATATCATTATTATGTAATATTCATGTGGATAATAATGATGGTTTTCTACGTTATTTGTTCTCAGGGTGCCGTCTTGTGTGACCCTGTCGAGTGTGTCGGTGCGGATTAGAGTGTGTGTTTGTGTGTTTACGCTCTCTGCAAATGGCAGATGTAAAAGCAGCTCTACGCTGTTAAAAATACACTAATGAATATATCAATTCACTCTCTTGTTCCGAATACTCTGCTTGACCTGTTGGCACACTTTTGTTTTCATGCTGAAGAAGAATGGGACTTTATGATTTAGTTTTGTTGTGTGTGTGTGTGCATTTACAGTATAAGTTTGGACACACTTGACTGAATTTATTTATGTATTTTTATTTATTTATGTTTCTCATTTGATTTGTGTAACATATATTGGTCACTACATAATTCCCAATACTTCTATTTTGTGGTGTTTCATAATTTCACTGTTATTATTATTTGATTCTACGATTATTCTATAATTTTGAAAATAATAAATAATGAGTTGGTATGTCCAAACTTATTCATGAACTTCTGTACAAACACAGAAACACATTAACATCAGTTTTATGGCATTAAAGGAAGCTGCTCCGTTATTTGACTTTGTAGTATAACAAAGCACTGTGCAGGACATGTTACTATTCACATGATCACGTTTTGTCTGATTATCGTTGTGTATCCAGCTGTGTTTCTCATTTCAACCCTAAAGGCAAATATTTCCGGAAATAGAGAGAGAGAGAGAGAGAGAGAGAGAGAGAGAGAGAGAAAACGCTTTTAAAAATTAAATTCAGATATTTAATAATAAAAATAAATGTATACTATTATATTTTCTACTATAATAATCATATGTTATACACTCAGAAAATAATTGTAATATTTACACATTTCAATTTCATAACAAAATTCCATCAAATTTAATTGGGTAACCTTTAATAAAAAAAAATAATAAAAAAAGTTGTATTTATTTAATTTTGTTATACGTTACACAATAAAATTTGATGGCATTTTTTTAAATTTTTTTGATTAAATTTAAATGCGTAAATATTAAAAATAGGCTGAAATATTTTGTGTATACTGTGTATATTTAAAAATTATTTTAATAATCTAAAAATGTATTTTTTTTTTTTTAAATGTCTAATTTTTTCTTATACATTTATGGTTTAATAAATGTTTAAACAATACCTATTAAATAAAAACCTTTAAATATAAATGTTAAAAATCAAATCCTAAAATCAGTTTTAAAACTGACACACATTTTGAGAAATTTGAAAGAGTGTATGGTAAAGGCAGCATGTTTTGTTTTTTGTTTACTAGTTTGTGAAATGAATGAAAAACTGAATGCATGAGAGGAGCCCTGGTGTGATGATGTCATTGACTGGTGGGTGTGAGGAGTTTCTCATGGGTTCTGCTGCCCTCTCATGTCTGAGAACTATTCTACCTCTGCAGACACATTTTCATGACTATAAACACCTTAAACAGGATAAACACTAGCATTTTAAAGACTTTGAGGGGTCAAAAGTGTTTGTTTCATATATACCCGTTATTGAATTTGTGGACATTTTTAATTTTTTGCAGTGTTGTGTGTCATTTTGTTCGCAAAAAATAAGCACTTTTTTTTCAGGCCGAATTATATTTATCAATATAAACCATTTAAATGTAATTGTGATGCAGGGGATATGCAAATTGACATTCCTATGAGAAGCACATATTTAATGAATTTTTTTATTACAAATATTATTTTTGCATTGAAATATTGTGACTGTGTCTACGTCTAAGTATCTTAGATTTTGCCTGTTAATTATATTAAGAGTTAGTTATGGAGATACACAGCACACAAATGTTTCTTTTTATAGATGATATTTTTTAAAGCCACAAGAACATAGAAAAAAGTTTTTGTATATAGTTACATTAATTGTATATGGTGTCATTAACATTACCAGATTAAATTGCAATTCCATTATGGCTTGACATGACTCAGTATGTAAGGACTGAGAATTGTATAGTATTTACAGTATAATAAATAACTGCAGTAACTGCAGTATTTCCGCTAGCCTATACTTCTTTGCGTTTCAGCATCTTTCAAATAAAATATCACATCAAATATAAAAATCCCAATTTTCTCTCAATATAACTTCGTTGCTTGTTCCTCTCGACAAGCCCCTGCGCGTGACGTCAGCGAGCCCCCGTTGCGTCACCACCCACGATTACGCATCAATGCGATGTTCGGCGTCTTCCCTCGCGCACCCACGCCACATTGAAGAGCTGATTTACAGGCATTAGTTCCCCACGATGCTCACCGAGTGGATGTGCGGTTATCCCCGCTCAGCTCGTGTCTTTTACCCTGAGGATGTGCTGGTGTAGCGCGCGGGAGTGTTTTGTGTGCACCGTGCGGATGCGGGACCGGAGCGCGTGAGATGAGGATGATGATGATTTGATGAAGGTGTCTTTGTGAACGGTCAGATCGCGGAACTGTGACGGGACTTTGCGATGAGGATTGCGCGGCTGCTCCGGCAGAAAGGAGCGCACATGCTGCGGTGTCTGTGCGCGCGGAGAACCGAGCCGAGCCACACCGACACCGGTGAGATACTGCAGGACACACACACACACACACACACACACACACACACACACACACACACAATTCTACAGTTATGTGAACACAAAAGTGTGTATTTTGTCAAACAATTGAAGAAGGTTTGATAAACATTGTCATGGGGATTTCTGAGAGTTTATTTCAAGGAACAAGCAAATCTCGATCAGATCGTATCGAATCATGTCCCACTATGACGTCACTGCTATTGTGCACGTGAACGATGATCAAACGTGCTCAAGCACGCGCTTCAGAACCTTGGACAGCTCGAGGAAACTTTCTTTCTTTCTTTCTTTCTTTCTTTCTTTGTTCTTTCTTTCGTTCTTCTTTCTTTTTCTTTGTCTGTTCTTTCTTTCTTTCTTTCTTTCTTTGTCTGTTCTTTCTTTCATTCTTTCTTTTTGTCTGTTCTTTCTTTCTATCTTTCTTTCTTTCTTTTGTTCTTTCTTTCTTTCTTTCTTTCTTTCTTTGTTTCTTTCTTTGTTCTTTCTTTCTTTCTTTGTCTGTTCTTTCTTTCATTCTTTCTTTCTTTGTCTGTTCTTTCTTTCGTTCTTTCTTTTTGTCTGTTCTTTCTTTCTTTTGTTCTTTCTTTCTTTCTTTCTTTCTTTCTTTGTTTCTTTCTTTGTTCTTTCTTTCTTTGTCTGTTCTTTCTTTCTTTGTTCTTTCTTTCTTTCGTTCTTTCTTTGTTCTTTCTTTCTTTCATTCTTTCTTTGTCTGTTCTTTCTTTCGTTCTTCTTTTTTTGTCTGTTCTTTCTTTCTATCTTTCATTCTTTCTTTCTTTCTTTTGTTCTTTCTTTCTTTCTTTCTTTGTTCTTTCTTTCTTTCTTTCTTTGTTTCTTTCTTTCGTTCTTTGTCTGTTCTTTCTATGTTTCGTTCTTTCTTTCTTTCATTGTCTGTTCTTTCTTTCATTCTTTCTTTGTCTGTTCTTTCTTTCGTTCTTCTTTTTTTGTCTGTTCTTTCTTTCTATCTTTCATTCTTTCTTTCTTTCTTTTGTTCTTTCTTTCTTTCTTTGTTCTTTCTTTCTTTCTTTGTTTCTTTCTTTCTTTCTTTGTCTGTTCTTTCTTTCTTTCTTTCTTTCGTTCTTTGTCTGTTCTTTCTATGTTTCGTTCTTTCTTTCTTTCTTTGTCTGTTCTTTCTTTCTTTCTTTCTTTGTCTATTCTTTCTTTCTTTGTCTATTCTTTCTTTCTTTCTTTCTTTGTCTATTCTTTCTTTCTTTGTCTATTCTTTCTTTCTTTCTTTCTTTGTCTATTCTTTCTTTCTTTGTCTATTCTTTCTTTCTTTCTTTCTTTGTCTATTCTTTCTTTCTTTGTCTGTTCTTTCTTTCTTTCTTTCTTTGTCTATTCTTTCTTTCTTTGTCTATTCTTTCTTTCTTTGTCTATTCTTTCTTTCTTTGTCTGTTCTTTCTTTCTTTCTTTCTTTGTCTGTACTTTCTTTCTTTGTCTGTTCTTTCTTTCTTTCTTTTTTACTTTCTTTGTCTGTTCTTTCTTTCTTTCTTTCTTTCTTTCTTTCTTTCTTTCTTTCTTTCTTTCTTTCTTTCTTTCCTTCTTTCTTTTTGTTAACACTATTAGTGCATTAGGTATAATGAACTAACAATGACTTTTACAGCAAGCTATTATGATGTCATCTTACAATACGTTCCTGATATCCAGCGAAAAACATTTTACAATTTCCCTTTTCTAAATGTCAATATAGTTTTTGGTGCGTAAAATACATATAATAAATATTGTTTATTGAAAAAAGAATATTTTATTCATCTTGTATTTGATGTTCAGAATTGAACTTTGATACATTTCAATCCATATTCATAGACCGAGGAGAAGAAGTTGTCATGGCTAAACTCTCAAACATTTGGTATCTCTGAAAAGCCCAGAGTCCTCTGATAATACCCCATGATTTACCACTGCAGCATGTATGGGCTAAGAAAAACTAAAATAACTAATGTCCTACACATAAATGAATTGCTGGGCTTCAGGAGGATAATGACCTTTAAAGCCTTTAAAGACAATTCTTTAAAATGTCAGGCTTTTCAGGGTTGACTATAATGTGCACCTTTTTCGTTGACTATAATGTGCAAAAAGACATAAACATGTGAATTGTTAATATCTTGCAGGATAATTTTTTTCCCATCATATTTTTGTTAACTGTAAATTGTTTGATTATCGTCATGATGCGTCTTTTTCGACTCATCTTCGTTATCGTTGCCAAAAAAAAACAAACTTCGTCAACAAGCATTTTTGTCAGTAATTTTGTTGACGAGATTTACACTGAAAGGGACTGGGCCTGTCAAGCTCCAAAATTATATATATAAATACAGTATATACTGTATGTATATATAAATTTTTTTTCTCCCTTTTCTCCCCAATTCGGAATGCCCAATTCCCAATGCGCTCTAAGTCCTCGTGGTGGCGTAGTGACTCGCCTCAATCCGGGAGGCGGAGGACGAATCTCAGTTGCCTCCACGTCTGAGACGTCAATCCGTGCATCTTATCACGTGGCCTGTTGAGCGCGTTACCGTGGAGACATAGTGCGTGTGGAGGCTTCACACTATTCTCCACGGCATCCACGTACAACTCACCACGCGCCCCACCGAGAGCAAGAACCACATTATAGTGACCACGAGGAGGTCACCCCATGTGACTCTACCCACCCTAGCAACCGGCCCAATTTGGTTGCTAAGGAGATCTGGCTGGAGACACTCAGCACACCCTGGATTCGAACTCACGAACTCCAGGGGTGATAGTCAGCGTCTTTACTCGCTGAGCTACCCAGACCCCCTATTCCTTGAACTGATACAAAGAAATTGAGAATTTATAAGGTGCAGATTGTTTGTCTGTTTATTATATTTTTTCAGAGTACACTTGGATTTGTTTTCTGGGGTTGCTGGTAGTTTTGCTGTTGTGATGTTATGAAATTAAAATGCCGCTTTTATAATTTTATCAGAATTAACCACCCTCAAGTAAGACCTTGAGCACTGATTTGTGCCACAGAAATAAACCAGAGTTACATTAATATTTGTAAAGCTCTTTAAGGCACACACACAATATAACAGCTCTACAGAAAGAGATTTTGAATCAACTGCATCATAATTGCACCAATTGCAAATAATTCATGAATCTGGTTATTTATAGCATCCTGACCTTGATTTTTCAAGCTGTTGTAGTTTAAATGCTGCAAATGCGATAGAGAGTGTATTTGGTTAATCATTCTTTAATCAAAACTGTCATGTCATACATTATACAGTGGGCTTAAAAAGTCTTCTATGGTGCATTTTTCTAATTTAATACTCTTTTATCATTACAAATGTATGCATAACAATTTGAGTGAACATTTTTAAATTAACATTATCAATGTCACTAATTTACTTTCATTTGATTAGTGATCTAGAAACAGTGCACGATCTTAAATACTTCTTATTCATTTTATGTCTTAACATTTCTTTGTTTTCAAAATTTCAAAGCTTTCTCTTTATTTCTCTGTCTAAATTAGATTTTACATTTATAATATAATTTTTCTGATAAATCTGCATTATCCAAACACATTTCCCATATTGATGTGTTACCCTTTGAATGTATATTTAGTAAACGTTGCATTTTTCTGACATTAATATGCAGGATTTCTCATATATTCTCAGTTTTGCATCATAGAGGAGCGTGTTGAATGCATAACACATTTAGTAGACTTTTCCTTACTGAAGATTTTCTCTTCATTCCAACACAGTTCCTTCACTGTTCCAACACTATTTCCCCCAGATTGTTCCTTCTTAAAGGGCTCTTTCACATTTCTGTGTGGAGTAATTGCAAAAAATGTGTCTCATTTTTCAGAGAACCCCTCAAATAAAATAAAAAAATATTAATTATTCATAAATAATATTGTTTGTGTTTATAATTTTATGATAAACAGAAATAAAAAAAAATATATATATATTTTTGTTGTTGTTGTCCTAACTTTGTAAACATGCAATTCTGGTTCTGTTCACTCTACCTCACTTTGAAAAGTCTAATTTTATTCCACTAGATGGCAGCAAGCACTAGACTATATTTTTCTCTCTCACATTCCATCACAATATACAGATCTGAAATGTAGGTGGCGCTCTAACACATTTTATCCCTCACAGATGTGCTCATCCATAGACATTCAGTCTAATTTTCAGTTCAAGCACCACCCTCTGTTGTTTCATTGAATATCTCGGCCTCTGAGTGGACTAGAGGCTCAATCTAGTTGTCATTAGAAAGCTGAGATCCTCCGATTTGCGATGATATATAAAAATGTATCATCAATAGTCAAACAGATATTTTTCTGGGGATTTGTTTAGCATGCTTTTCCTTCTTGATGGCATATTTTGTTCTGGACATCTAAGATATAACATTGGATTATTCAGCTAAGCAAGCTCACAGACAAGTAAACAATGGCTCATTTTTTAGAAAACTCCCTAAGGTAAAAGCAGATATAAAGTGTTTGGCTATTTGGGGCTTACAGCAGAAGTTATCAGAGTGTAAAAGAGCGATGACTAACAGAAATCATATTTCACTTTGTGATTCTTTTGAAAATCTTTTGAACTGTGGTATCAGGGCAACAAAATAAACTGTACAGTACAATCCTGAGAATGAGAGCTTTCATTTGATATATGACTTGTCCATTTAGGTGCTATGTGAAGGACCTCATATAAATATTTCTACCCCATTACCACTGGGGGGCGCTCATTTTCAACACAAATGTTTTGAGGCCTTATTTTGTTATTGTAAGTAACATAAATGCAGAAGTGATGGTTGTCTCTGAAAAGTTCAGATTCTAAGCTTTCAATTGATACCTCATATGCCTGACTTCTTTAAACGGAGACTTTAACGTTTAAAGCGTAAACTTTTTTTGCGATATAGCGCCTCCCTTTGGACCCGCAGGCGAGTCCATATAGTTTAAGGAGTGGAAATGCGTGACAGTCACTGTGAAAAGAGTCCATTGCCTCTCTACTCCAAAACTATTCTGACATTTTTCCTCCATGATTTACTGTAATTTCTGTAAGGGCATGTTTTGGTGGAAACCATGGTTTTAAAAACCATACTTGTACAACAAATTATAGCCATGGTGTTACCAACACTGAAAAATATCACTAGTAAAATGTAATTAATTTTTATTTTGCATATATTTTTGCACACAGTTTTTTGAAGTAAATTTTAATGGTATATAGTGAAGTCAAATCTACTTAACTTCACGACATAATATTGCTTAAAGTGCGTAAATTTAAAGGTTCTGTGAGTGATTTCAGCTGTTCTACTTAGAGACTGAGCCATTGAATTAGCCACGCCCCTTCTTTCCAAAACCCCGAATTCCAAAGATACCAAATGAGCTTTATTGAGACTGACACGAGCAGAAACGGTTGTTAAAAACAACAGCAGCAAAACAGCGCCCTCAACTGACAACTCATGACAAAATGGCATAAAAATGGCATTAAGCCTCAATAATTCACTGCAACTACAATACTATGAGAACACGCAAAATGATTGACAGGTCAAAAACGTCAGAGACTGCGGCCCACGGACACATTTTTGTTTGCTGTTTATTGAGTCTAGAGCTGTCACAGAGACCGGTGAGATATCTCAGGACACTTTTTCATTAATATCTTTCAGGGAGTAGGAATATTTTTTGCATACCTTTCCCTGAAAAAAAAAAAAAAATGCTTACAGCTCCTTTAACTTAAACATTTCAATTAAAACAGTAACTGTTACTTACAAATCTGATGTACCGTACATGGTACTTGAATAAACTTTTTTATCAGAAGATTTCACATTTTGAACTTTCCATATAAACATGTTTAATTGTGCACCACATGGCATACGGAAGCCTTCCACAGGGAAGCATAATGCATGATATGTAGTCTGTTAGACAACATCACCCTGCATTACTGGCAATAGAAACAAAATACAGAGCTGCGCACGCAGACTTTAAAACTTGGTGCACAAAACACGATGACGGTAACAATCCACAGGTAATGTTTTTGATCATGAATGGGTCATTTTAAATAGAAAATGAACTTCAGACTTCACAAATCAAGTCATTACCAAACTTAACAACAAAATCGACAATATAAACGGTGTAAATTTACTTGCAAACAGTGAAACCATGCAAGCTCGTTAACCCTTAAATACATGGGTGTTTTGCCAAACATTGTTACATATTCGGGTCTCTAGAGACCCAGCACGTATATATAATGTATCTTCAAAATGCCCAGATCATGTCAAATTTTCTAAATATTTTTAAGACAGTTAGACAATAACAGAATAATATATATTTTGATGTTTCTTTTTTCATATATGGACAAATCTATAACAAGATTCATTACTTTCACACTGAAATATCCTGAGAAACACATATTGTGCTACACATAAAACATAAGATAATCATAAGCTCCACATATGTATTTTCTCAGGCACTTATTATTAAATATGGTTAATTAATGTTTTATTTATTTTGTATTTATTATAAAAAAATTTTATCTCCTTTTTTCCCAAGTTGGAATGCCCAGTTTTTGCCACTACTTAGTAGGTCCTTGTGGTGGTGCGGTTACTCACCTCAATCCGGGTGGTGGAGGACAAGTCTCAGTTGCCTCCACTTCTGAGACCGTCAATCCGCGCATCTTATCACGTGACTCGTTGTGCATGACACCGCGGAGACTCACAGCATGTGGAGGCTCATGCTACTCTCCACGATCCACACACAACTTACCACGCGCCCTGTTGAGAGCAAGATCCACTAATCGCGACCATGAGGAGGTTACCCCATGTGACTCTACCCTCCTTAGCAACCGGGCCAATTTGGTTGCTTAGGAAACCTGGCTGGAGTCACTAAGCACACCCTGGATTCGAGGGGTGGTAGTCAACATCAATACTCGCTGAGCTACCCAGGCACCCTGGTTACTTTATTTTAATTAATTGTTTTTGGATTTTTCCCCTTTTTCTCCCAATTTGGAATGCCCAATTCCCAATGCGCTCTAAGTCCTCGTGGTCGCATAGTGATTCGCCTCAGTCCGGGTGGCGGAGGACAAATCCCAGTTGCCTCCGCGTCTGAGACAGTCAACCCACGCATCTTATCACGTGGCTTGTTGAGCGCGTTGCCACGGAGACATAGCGCGTGTGGAGGCTTCACGCCATCCACCGCGGCAACCACGCTCAATTCACCATGCGCCCCACCGAGAACAAACCACATTATAGCGACCACGAGGAGGTTACCCCATGTGACTCTACCCTCCCTAGCAACCGGGCCTATTTGGTTGCTTAGGAGACCTGGCTGGAGTCACTCAGCATGCCCTGGGATTCGAACTAGCGAACTAGCGAACTCCAGGGGTGGTAGCCAGCGTATTTTACCACTGAGCTACCCAGGCCCAGGCACCCTGGTTACTTAGTGTTTGACTACAAATACCAGAGTTGAACTAAAGTTACGGTAATAAAACAATGGTACATTTTCTTGTTACTATGGTTTTATTACAAATACCATATTTCAACTATGGTTTCTGCAGTAAAACCATGGTTAATTGACGTTAGGGATAGATTAAGGTATTGTGAGGGAATGCAAACTATATTCGAAAATACATTTCCTCCCTGTTCTCTAAGGGGCTCCATAATATTGTCAGTAATATAGGAACTATATTATTATTATTATTATTATATTCTGTAAAGTACTGTCTAACTGGTATGTGCAATAAAGAGGAAGTGTACTGGAAATGGACAAATTGAAAGCTTCAGTTTGCATGCTAGTATCCTATAAGTTGCCCCCTAGTTGATTTGATGTAGACACACTCTTTCTCTCTCATTCTTAATGTCTATTGTTGGATAAGATTAAAATGAAGTGAGCAGGAGGATGTCAAAAAGGGCACTATAATGGGTATACAGTTGTTATGGGAGACAGTGATGTTATAAAGAACACTATATTATAGAGTGATGTATATAGAGATTATATAGAGTGATGGTGGCGTAGTGGGCTAAAGCACATAACTGGTAATCAGAAGGTTCGATCCCCACAGCCATCACCATTGTGTCCTTGAGCAAGGCACTTAACTCCAGGTTGCTCTGGGGGGAATTGTCCCTGTAATAAGTGCACTGTAAGTCGCTTTGATAAAGGCGTCTGCCAAATACATAAATGTAAATGTATTATAAATAGAATAAGGATTATAAGTTGCTATGTGGTGGTGATGATGATGTCATAAAGGGCTCTACAGAGTACTTGGAATAAATACTATAAAGAATTCCATGGTTGCTATGGACACAAACAAACTCTCAGCTTGTATATTCTAGGTAGCACTCTGGAATTGGACTGGTCATCAGGGATTTTCAATGCCAATATGTACAATATTTTTGGTGTCTATTTGCACAGACATGTTGTTGGATGCTGTAGGTTTTAAAGCTGATTGTGTATGTGAGAGAGAGATAGACATGAGTGGAGACAGAGAGGATTGAAGATGGTAGAGCTGCTCATAAATGATGCAGGAACTCAGAATAAACCATTTCACCACACGCTCAAACACTCACATTAAACATTAATCACACTCTCTGTAGTGTTTATTTGTGGAGCTGATACTATTTGTGTTTAGTGCATCACAATGAAAGGTGCACTTCTCAATGTTTACCACTAACTGGCAGCACAGAACCATTAAATGTTTCAAAACCTAGGGAGCTGCCTACCTAGACTGCATTTTTAGCCACCATATAGGTGCGCTTCTGATGCAAAAACTCTTCTAAAAGGTCGGCAGCAATGTTATGCTACCTTCTAAGTCACTTAGTTTTTTCCAGAATATAAAGCAGCCTTGCATATATCCTTTGTAGACATGGTAATCTCATTAAATAATGTACTATTTTACCTAATATTTGTGTGTACTTTTTAGAGTACTTATTATTAAGTGTCTCTCATGCACTTTTGGATAGTTCACCCAAAAATGAAAATTCTCTCATCATTTACTCACCCTCATGCCATCCCAGATGTTTACAACTGTCTTTCTTCTGCAGAACACAAACGAAGATTTTTAGAAGAAAACCAAAAGCTTTTATGTGCTTTTTTGAAGCTCCAAAAAGCACATAAAGGCAGCATAAAAGTTCCAGTGGTTTAATCCATGTCTTCAGAAGCGATCTAATCGAAATAACTTTGAGTGAGAAACAGATCAATATTTAAGTCCTTTTTTTACTATAAATCTCCACTTTCACTTTCATATTCTTTTTACATTCTAAAAGTGAAAGTAAAAGTGGATATTTACAGTAAAAAGGGACTTAAATATTGATATTTTTCTCACTCACACCTATCATATCACTTCTGAAGACATGGATTTAACCACTGGAGTCATATGGATTACTTTTATGCTGTCTTTATATGCTTTTTGGAGCTTCAAAGTTCACTTGCATTGAATGGACCTACAGAGCCTAAATATTCTTCTAAAAATCTATATTATGTTCT
This sequence comes from Myxocyprinus asiaticus, assembly GCF_019703515.2. Classification (NCBI taxonomy): domain Eukaryota; kingdom Metazoa; phylum Chordata; class Actinopteri; order Cypriniformes; family Catostomidae; genus Myxocyprinus; species Myxocyprinus asiaticus. The sequence goes on along the minus strand of NC_059374.1, from coordinate 42,107,433 downwards.
GCTGAAGAAGGAAAGTCATACACATCTGGGATGGCATGAGGGTGAGTAAACGATGAGAGAAATTTCATTTTTGGGTGAACTGTCCCTTTAACATGAGGAGCTGGAAGAGTTGCTGCCCATGAAGAGCGCTTATGTCACTTATGAGGCTCCACATTGGTTAGGATGCTGCCCGTATGTTTGAAAGTAATTTTTAATTAATATTTGTGTCTGTGTCCATGTGAAGGGGTCAAGTCATCGATCTGTTATTACTCTGACTGCGGAAATGTCGTGATTGTTGATGACCTGTGTGTGTTTATTTTGGTGTTGAGTTTTCTGATCAATTCCCAAACTGCTCCATCAGGGGTCATAATAATGACAGATAGAGCTATGCTACCATTGATTGCTTCCTTCATCAGCTGACCTAAAAGAGAACAGCTCTCACCAACCCATAGACACTAAATACAGATTATAGAGTTTCACTTTCCGTCTCTTTTCTTATTTTTCCAAATCTGATCTCTGATTTGAAATATACACTTGTTTTTGGAACATTGTTGAGGGCAGAACACACCTGCAGTGCTGAGATGGAGTTATACAACTCCTGGATCATTAGGGTCATGTTCATCACACCTACTTGTCTTTCAGAGACTGTCCGATGAAGCTCTGCCTTCCTCTTCCTCGTTGTTATCTTTAGCTTTACAGGTCAGACCCCCAGGGGTCAAGGTACGGTATCTTTTACTCAAAGTTATCCTGTAATGCACTTTCTCAACTACTCCTTAACTAACTTTCCTCACTGAATAGTAAAAAACTGCTCTCTTTGTGTAAATATCATCCCATGTTGCTGTAATTCACTATCAGTATAAGGCCTAATGAAACGTTATGTTCTGCGCTCTGTCCATGCACGGAATGAATGCATGTGCTTTTTTTTTTTTTTTGTGCATTTACATGACCCGCTCAGGCAATTTTAATGCTATCACCCATTTTAGGGGTGGCCAAAATTACAACTTCAAAGCAAGCAAAGCTATAGAAATGTATCTTCATATTTACAATTAAAGCGTACTTTCTATGAGACTACCAACTTCTTGTTTTGACGTCCTTCGGAGAGAATCAAGCCTTAATTAAGCATTTGAAGCATCTGAGTCAGTGTTGGGTAAGCTACTTTAAAGCTACTCATACCTTAAAATAGTTAAACTAGTCAAGCTACTCTTAAAAAAAGTAGTTATTTACACAACAAGCTGCTTAGATAAAGTAGCTAATTACATTATAGCTATTTAAAGAAGAAAATATTTTTAGATATACAACAATTGAATTATATTACATTATATGTGTATATAATATATATATATATATATATGTATATATATATGATAGCTGATACACCTGATAGTAATTTATATAATTAGGGTGACATTGCCTTACAAAAATTAACCATAGTTTTACTACAGTAACCATATGGTAGTTTAAACATGATATTTGAAGTAAAACCATCGTAATCACAAAATGAACCATGATACTACATTGTAAAAAATAAATGTATTTTTAGAAAATAAAATACCATTTAATTTTACATTAATTCCACATTTTTCAATAAAAGTGTAACATTCCTTAAAATACATTTATTCTCACCAAATTTACATTTTCCCTGTTACTTAACTGATTATATGTGTTACTGAAAAAAACAGACATTCTCCTTTAAATGAAGGTAAACGTCATGTTTTTCTCATGTGAAAATTTGATTTTAACCTGAGATGTCTGTAAAAAGATGTCAGTAAAAAAAATAGATTTCTTCCAGTGTAAAAAAACCCACATATTTTACTGAGAAAATACTGTATAATTTAACATACATTTTTTTTTAATAAGTGTTAAATTCCCCTAAAAATACATTTATTCACACCAAATAATTTTAATTCGTTTTTTTTTAGCAAATATTGGTCTTTTTTTATTATTATTTTCTCCCCTTTTCCTCCCTGATTTGGAATGCTCAATTCCCAATGTGCTCTAAGTCCTCGTGGTGGCGTAGTGACTCGTCTCAATCCGGGTGGTGGAGGATGAATCTCAGTTGCCTCCGGGTCTGAGACCGTCAATCCACGCATCTTATCACGTGGCTTGTTGAGCGTGTTACCACGGAGACTTAGCGCATGTGGAGGCTTCACGCTATTCTCTGCGGCATCCACGCACAACTCACCACGCGCCCCACCGAGAGCGAGAACCACATTATAGCGACCACGAGGAGGTTACCCCATGTGACTCTACCCTCCCTAGCAACCGGGCCAATTTGGTTCACTGAAATAAGGGTCCTGAGATATCTCACAGATCTCTGTGACAGCTCTAGACTATTTAAACAGCAAATAAAAATGCGTCTGCCTGTCAATAATTTTTGCACATTCTCGTATTTTAGTTGCAGTGAATTATTGAGGCTTAATGCCATTTTTATGCCATGTTGTTCATAACAGTTGTCAGTTGAGGGCGCTATTTTGCTGCTGTTGTTTTTAAGAACCGTTTCTGCTCGTGTCGGTCTCTACAGTATCTGTGATGAACAGGGTTTTCTCTCAGTAAAGCTCATTTGGTATCTTTGGAGTGCTGGGTTTTTGGAAATAGGGGTGTGGCTAATCCAGTGGCTCAACTTGTGGAAATTCTAGAATGGATAAAATCGCTTACAGCACCTTTAACTAAATATTTTGCTTCAATAATAGAAGGCAAATTCACTTTAAAGCAGTGCCGTTCCCAAGTGAATCATTTATTTGAACTAGTTCATTTACATGAACCATCTCACTCGAATCAGAATTCCCAATGCTAAATATCAGGGAACTGTTCATTTCAATCGGTTCATTTACATAAACTGTCCGAAAGAACTGATTCACTTATATGATTCAGTTTGCAGCACTGCACGTAAAAGAGAGAGAGGGCGGTTTAGATGAGTGTTTTTGATTCTTCACTCAGCTCCATTGCTGCGTTTGCAGTTCAGTGCAACAAATGAAGTGTTTTGTGAAGCTACAGCAGTACTCGTTGGAAAATGTAGCTTGTTACTGGAAAACTACACTATTGTGAAAATAGCTGAACTACTGTCACGCTACAGAAAAATGGGGTTAAGTTAGTAGCGTCTCTATTTCTAGTTCACTACTCCCCAGAACTGATTGTAGTTTGGGAAGAACCACGCCTGTAGACAGACGTGCTTTCATGCCTGACTGTGTTTCGCTTGCAGGGACTTCAAATCTGCATGTGCACAAGTACTACTGGCCTACTCAGTGGAGACTATAGATAGATATTCTCTCTCTCTCTCTCTCTCTCTCTCTCTTTCTCTGTGATAAAATAATCAGTGTTGTGCGATGAAGGTTGAATGATGTATCTGGGTCACAGTGATTGGCCTCTTTACTGGAGGCTACAGAAACGATCTCTCAGCACCTCACAGCGCTGTGTATTCAATACAATATCGGTACCTGAGTCAGCACCAATGACAGCTGCTCCATCACCGTCATCTGTCAGCGACCAAACCCACGGGGCATCCGTCAGGGGCCAGCGAGCTCGCTCAAATTAACGCTATTCATCATAAAAACCAATCAAATGAAGTCAAACCTGCCATAAATGTAATTATCTAACTGCATCTGAAATGCCCTAATTAAACCATGTAATGATATTGAATCATAAATGTGGCTAAGCTCAGGCTCGGCGTTATAATGAGTTATTCGCATCATTTGTTACGCACTCAAAGAACTTTATGCACCAAATCTTCCCCTTTTTTTTTTTACATGATGTCCACATGAACAAGAAACTGAGTATTTTAGGCTTTGTTCAGACAGGCAACAGATATCAAATGTTTTGGCATGTTGACCAGTGTAAGAAGTTAACTGTATTTTTATATTTATTTTTTATCTTTACAAGGGCAATTTGTTTTTTCTAACCACATGAAACATTATGTCAAATACTTCAGTTTAATCAGTTCATTAATGCAAATTCTCAACATAAAGAATTTAATCAAATCATATACATGTATGTATATATATATATATATATATATAAGGTAAACATTTTGTGAATCTGAACTGTGTGTGAGCCCTTGGTTTTAATTATCGTTGTTTCTCAAGTTCTCCGTGTTTCTGAAGATACCAGAAAAAAGACGCACTACACAATTTAAGATAACACTGGCTCTTGCGTATGGACTAGTGGTGTACAAAAATATCGTATTGTTTTGTATGATACGACACTCATTATACAATACCATATGTATCATACGATACATAAACAAACACATGTGTAACTAAAACCAAGTATTGCACTATTGGGATCTGCGGAACAGTCTCCTCCCATGAGAGGCAGCGCTGAGCGCTCATAGGAAAACAGAGCAACACACACAGTACATAGGCGAGAAGATTGAGGGCAGACAGCTAGTAGATTGTACTGTAGCAGTACAGCTTGTCCAATTTGCCAAACAGCGGTGTCATGACCTGGTACTACAGTACATCAAACATGTCGTTTCATTTAAGCCGACATCCCCATGAAAATCGGTGGATTTGTGAGGCAGAAACATCAGCAGTAAGTTTAACAGCTGACATTGAGCGTGACATGCACAGCAAGATCAAAAAACAGCTTATTCAAAAAACCAGCAACGTAAGAAACCCAAGATTACATGAGACTTATAAATATCTGCTTTTGACTTCGAAATGTAAACAGTTTTGAGAACAACACTTGTGCACATGTTATAAGCCAGTAATAACAGCGGTAAAGTTTACATGCAAAGTGAAAAAAATATTTACATGTGCCGATCGATTTTTGCTCAAGCCGCGAAATAATATTGGATTATGTACATATATCATAAAACCAGAGGTCAGGTTCCTCTCGAGTTTTTTTTTTTTTTTTCACCACTAAATAAAATTGAAAGGAGTTTTTTCCTTGCTACAGTCACTTCAGCTTGTTCACAGGGGTTTTCAGACATTAAGGCATGATTTTAATAAAGCTGCTTTGAAACGATGTGTATTGTGAAAAGTGCTATACACATATAAATGACTTGAGTGTAGGCAAACTCATTTTCTAAAAAAAAAAACAAAACATGAAAATCGTGAGTTCATATTCGTTTTACTCTACAATCAAACAAAATAAATGCAGTGCTGTTGTTTAAGTTACTTAGAGCTCTGCTTTTTGTTGCCATTGTCAGACACTTCTGTGGCATTTATGATTTAAAAGACATTTACGTCGAATCCTTGAACAAGTTTGAGCGAAACATTTGTGGGTGCTTGTATTGTATCGTATCGTGAGTCTATGCATCGTATCGCGAAAGTTGTGTATCGTTACATGCCTAGTATTGACAGATGCATGTTTTTCTCAAGCATTTAACGCAATTAAGTGTTTATTTACCCATGTAAAAGAGATACCGGAAAACTAATTACATCCAAATAGTACTTTACTTAATAGCACCATCTACTGTTTGATATGTATGCATTCAGTCTGACTAGAAAAGGATAAAATGTATCCCCTCCGGATATAAAAAACGAATGACCAGAAAGGGGGATATCAAAAGCAAAGGCAGGGAAATCCCCCCATACCCCCCAGCAAATCGCACCCTGATAACGTCATAGACAATGCTCAATTATGTAGTAATGTGTCTAAAAAAAAATTACGGAATTGAATGCACCTGAAGCAAAGAGGGCAAGACTGATCTCACACTGAAATTGGAAACATTATTGACTTTACTTTCGCTGAAATCGGTCTGTGTTTACAGAAATTCGAGACACTGCCCCCAGTGGCCAAAGCGGAAAGTGTTGTTCGGCGTATGGCCACGTGTGAGCTCCATTTTCTGGGTGAAATGTCCACAGAGGGGCGCCAAAAGCGAGTTGTGAAGCGAGTTGTTTACATCTGTACAGGATGTAACACAGTGAAGAGGAATATAAACTGAACTTACCAACCCAAACCCCAAACCCCAAACCCTAAACCTAACCATCAGTGTTGTAAAAATTTAATGTTAGAGGGGGAAATGTAACCTCTGAATTTCGCTCGTCACTGATTATGCGAACGCGATTACTTCCTGGTTTCAATGCGATCTGAACCTGTGTCTCTCACGCTGCTGATGCAACATGCTTCCGGTCGAGTCAATGAGCACAGCATATGCATGAATATATAAAATACATTAACTACTGATCTGTTTTAACCATTTGCACAATGACAGTGCAGACAGACAGTCCTTAACATTTAAATTAGTAGTAGTGTGAACAAAGCCTAAATTTTGTTACTGGTTTAGGGTGCCATTGTGCTCCCAGCGTGACAGCATTTTTGGGGGAAAGCTGTTGCTTTGACTTCCTCTCTGTATTCCTAGTCAAGTTGCTCTCTTTCTCTCCGACCACACACACACACACACACACACACACACATATCTCTCCCCACCCTCCCGTCTCTCTCACTCTCTCAGCATCATTCCGACCTCTCCATCTAGACTGTTGGAATCATGCGAGACGCTTCTGTTCAGTCTGTTCTGTTGAAAATCTCCTTTTCTGAGACATATTGGATTTGCTTTGATTCCCAAAACCTCTGAGACTTTTCCTGGATCTTGGATATATTCCGGTAACAGACTCTGGACAGAGATGGGATGAAAGGCTGAAGGCATCTAAAGGCATCTGTTGATAAACCGGATCTCATTGATGGGTTACTGGTGCTTTACTGAAGCAATCGTGTCCGTGATGAGAAGTTAAGGACTAAACAGCTACAAACATTCATTTCATATGCACATTTTTATACTTGTGAAGGCTGAATCTCTGTCATGTCATGAATAATTGACCTCTTACCAGGACGCTCCCTGGTTGGTCTCATTTTTGGACAGTTTATGTTTTGTTATGTGGTCTAATTGTGCGGTTATGTAACCTTAAAGTGCTTTTAGTGGTTGGGAACCGAGTCTATCGGTGTCAAGCTCATGCTGCGGTGCATGACTGCACAAGAGAAGCGTGCGCTCGCTCCCTCGCGCCGGTTGTCTCACCTGAATCGACACCGTTTCACAGGCCATAATCATCCCCTCACCAGCTCTCCTTCTCCCATGAGATGGCAGCGGCGATTGCCAGCTCGCTCATCCGACAGAAGCGGCAGGCGCGCGAGTCTAACAGCGAGCGCGCAGCGTCAGGTAAACGGCGCACAAGCCCCGGGAAAGAGCCCTCCGGCCGAAGCTCCCTGTTCGACCGGCACCTGTTTGGGCTCTTCAGTAAAGTGCGATTCTGCAGCGGGAAAAAGCGACCCGTGAGGCGGAAACCAGGTCAGTTCATTCACACCTCATACACACACCTGTGCGTGTGGAGCATAAACACAAGCTTGCGTGCTCCTCACGAGACGGTGAAGACTTTGAGTTTATTTATAGATTGTTTTGATGATATATAAAATTCGTCAATTTAGCAATACAAAAGAACGTACTTTAAGAAGTCATTGTGGAGGCGAGGGCGTAGCCGAGCGTTCGTCTGGGGAGAGAGGAAGTGGTAAGGGTTTTCACCTGAGATGAATTGCTTATAATTGTGATTTCTATGTTCACAGTGAGAGGCACTGAGATAAAAGGCTGCCCAAAACCCCAGAGAGGGAGAGAGAGCCGAGCCTGCACGTGTGTGTCAGTGCAGCCCGCAGTGTCGAGTGTGACATTTTCTTTAAGTTGTGAAATACCTTTTGAGTTGGATTCGTTGCCTCCCGCTTCCTCCTTTCCCTCCTCCACAAACGAACCTTGTTACAGTCATTAACAAACATTATAATGCTTACCAAATCAGTATGAAGCCCACAAAGGGTGGACAGACAGACATACAGATAGATAGATAGATAGATAGACAGACAGACAGACAGATAGATAGAATGATAGAATGATATAATGATAGATAGAAAACCCTGGACATCACAGATACTGTAGAGACCGACACGAGCAGAAACGGTTCTTAAAAACAACAGCAGCAAAATAGCGCCCTCAACTGACAACTCTTATGAACAACATGGCATAAAAATGGCATTAAGCCTCAATAATTCGCTGCAACTACAATACTATGAGAACATGCAAAATTATTGACAGGCAGAAAGCGCCAGAGACTGCGGCCCACGGACACATTTTAGTTTGCTGTTTACAGAGTCTAGAGCTGGTCACAGAGACCGGTGATATATCTCAGGACATTTAATTCATTAATATCTTTCAAGGAGTAGGACAATGTTTTGCATACCTTTCCATGAAAAAATCGCTTACTGCACATTTAACTAAGCATTATAGAATGCAAAAATGTTTGTTGTAGTTATAAAGTATTCTAAAGTTATGTAATTATAAAGAGTCACTCTGAAACGTTGTTTGTCACAGGTCTGTGTGTACATGTTGTAGAGAAACTGTTGTTGTATACTGTATGTGTATTAAAATTTGGCAAACTTCGCTTGTATTAATTTGTATTCACTGTTGATTTGTGTCGTTTGTGACCATTTCATTTTTTCCATTTTCTTTCTTCTACAGTATTGATTGTCTCCAAGTGTGTGTGTGTGTGTGTGTGTGTGTGTGTGCACCTCAAGTTTTAAGGTGTTCATTATACCATGTGACCTTTGCAATACTGAATATTGCCCCAAAACACACTGAAGTCCTGCTGGGAGTGAGACAGCAGAAGGGGAGCCAGATTCAGGCAGACAGGTTGTCGGTTTTCTGAAGTAATTAGCGGCATACTAAAACAATTAACACATTTTAATTGGTTAGCACTTGTAGTTCTAGTAACATGAGGAAATTTGGCTCAAGACAGGTCGCTTTTTCATTCTGAACAGTGCTGACAGCACTGATCTGGGTACAGTTATGCTCTATATGCTATAAAACTTTGCATTTGCATTCGTGAGGTTTAAGGGGATAGTGATCAGACTATTCAGTTGTGTGTTTGTTTTGTGTGTTTTTCAGAGTCTCAGTTGAAGGGAATTGTGACCAGGCTCTTCAGTGAGCAGGGCTTCTTCCTACAGATGCAGCCTGATGGAACCATCAGTGGGAGTAAAGATGAAAACAGCGACTACAGTGAGTTTATCTGAAATCTATAACATTTTCCCATTACAATAATGTGAATTTGGAGTAAAATGTGCTTTTTTGTCAACAAAATCATTTTGAAATATTAATCTTAATGAGCCCATAAACAGGCTTCATTTTCCTTATGTAAAATACAGTATAATTTCTTAATTTCTATTAGTTTTTATTTTGGACTGAAATATGACCCAGAAATGGGTCATTGGTTTGGTTTCTTCAGATGAACGCTTCCGGTGAGAGAACGCTGTGCGCACCTGGCTGCCGCTTCTCGCCGGTACTCGTGTTTGTTCTGCGTGTTTGAATGTTTGGACTCCCTCATTTGCTTTGATACATCTTCTCTTACCTACCTTGGACTGTACCCTGGATTATCTACGTACTTCATCACTTTATCCGCTGGATTCGCCATCTGGATTTGCTTCAGGTTTGTGTGGCTCTTGCTATTAACTGTGCATCTCTCTGCCGCCGGCTGCCAACCTCCGTGATTCTCTGATGTACCTCCCCGCATAGTTGGTGAGTGAGACTCCACTCTCTCATTTATTGACGGTATTTGGGTGGTGGGCTACCTCTCGCTTCTCAAATAACTGGTAAGGTCTCTGTGTCTCACTGGTGTTGTACAAATGGCGACAGAGCGTATCAATTCCGGTGCACAGTAGCAATTACGTTGCACAACCCTTAGTGATGTCGTGCTTCCACTGCTGTTTGTTGTTGATCTAACTATGCACATCTTCGGACTCAAAACATTTGCCCCTGGCCTACTTAGAGTGGCTGCTCTAGGCTTGTTGATCTGCTGCGTCCTTCTCATGGCACTCATGGCTTGAATTCTCTCCCCCGGCTATGGCTACATACTGCTTCTGTAAAGCGCTTGGGATTACCCGACAGCTGCACTTCATCCACTGATCTCCTCGTCACTACCTCTCATCTCACTGCTCGTCGCCTTCTGCTATCCCCTCTATCTGGTCAAATCGTATGGATACACGTTACTCTATGCTGCCTGCTGCACATCATGGGAGAAATGATAGTTCCCTAACAGCTATTCCATGCGAACAGCCTCACCAACATCGATCTACGTGCTGAAACTGTCGGGTCCCTTACAGAAATGGCTACACTGCTCTGCACCACAAAAAGTGATAAAAACCTAGATATACTTCTGCTTACTGAAACATGGCAAATTCCCAATGACTGTTTCCACATGAACCTGCTAACTCCCCCTGGATACAACTACCTGGCTAAACCTCGCCTGATTTCCAGGGGTGGTGGTCTGGCTGCGAGTCAGTAGCTTGCATACTAAAATCATTGACTTCATTGAGATTAGCACCTTTGAATACCTGGTTTTTAAAGTTATTGATCCATCGCCACTGCTTGTAGTTCTTGTGTATCGCCCACCAAACTCTGTCTAATTTCTTCAGTGATCTGAATGAGCTGTTAATTCTAACTTGTGCCATGTGTTCACCTGTATTTTTACTGGGTGATTTCAACATACATGTAGATACTGATAGCACAATCAATGAGCTCATGTCTGTGTTTCAATTTAGTACAACATGTTGACTTCCCTACACATTCTCGTGGCCACACACTAGACCTAGCCTGTACTGCTGGTTTATGTGATGTCTCTGTGCTCGGCTCTCAGATTGGACTGTCTGATCATTCATTCATTGAACTAAGTTGTGAAACCTCTCTCCCCAGGTCATGTCTGAAATCCATTATAACCTACCGCAGCTTTAAATCTATTGATCCTGTATCCTTTTCTGCATCAGTACAAACCTTACAGATATTACTAAAACTTACCTGTCCCACTGACATCCTCACTAGATACAATACCTCCATTTCTAATGCCCTTGATTTACATGCCCCTCTTAAGAGTAGAGCCCCTCCACTCACTTGCACCTGAACTTCACACTCTGAAAGCTGCAGGACGCCGCCGCCTTGAGCATCTCTTTAAGAAAACTGGTTTAACTGTTCACTCATCTGCCTTCAGTGACCATATACAGATATACAAATCTGCATTAAATGCTGCACGCTCAGCATATTTATTTTCCCTTATCAATAATGCCTCTTCCAGACCCAAAACACTCTTTTCCACTGTTAACAAACTCACCAACCCACCTGTGTCTGTTATTTCCGATTCTGCTGAGCTCTGTGTCAGTCTTTTCTTCACTTCTTTCAAAATAAAATGAATTCACTATACAAACTTTTCCCTCCAATCATATCTCCAGATGCACTACAGGAGTTCCTCACTGACCTCATGATTGGCACATTTTCTGACTTTGCCCCTACTAGCCCACCTGCAATTACTGAGTTAATCAAGAAATCTAATTCTGGGGCCTGGGTAGCTCAGCGAGTACTGACGCTCACTACCACCCCTGGAGTCGCGAGTTCAAATCCAGCCAGGTCTCCTAAGCAACCAAATTGGCCCGGTTGCTAGGGAGGGTAGAGTCACATGGGGTAACCTCCTCGTGGTCGCGATTAGTGGTTCTTGCTCTCAATGGGGCGTGTGGTAAGTTGTGCTTGGATCCACATGCTGTGAGACTCTGCGGTGTCATGCACAATGGGCCATGTGATAAGAACCGCGGATTGACGGTCTCAGAAGTGGAGGCAACTGAGACTTGTCCTCCGCCACCTGAATTGAGGTGAGTAACCGCGCCACCATGAGGACCTACTAAGTGGGAATTGGGCATTCTAATTATTAATAGAAATCTAATTATTCTTCCTGTCAATTAGACCCGGCCCCCACCGCCCTGCTTAAACATTGTCTGTCTGCCATCTCCCTCCTCATCAACAGACTTCTTAGTACCGGTGTTGTCCCTCTACAACTAAAAAGTGCAGTTGTCACCGGCCTAGACCCCTTCTGACCTTAAAAATTACCGTCATATTTCAAATCTCCCTTTTCTGTCCAAATTGATAGAAAAAGTGGTTGCCTCACAGCTACAATCCTATCTGGCCTCACACAGTCTCTTTGAGTGTTTTCAATCTGGTTTCCGTCCACTCCATAGCACAGAGACTGCACTCATTAGAGTCGTTAATGATCTTCTAATGGCTGCAGACTCTGGTGCCCTCACTATTCTTGTTCTCTTAGATCTCAGTTCATTTGACACTATCTCACACAGCATACTCATTTCTTGACTCTATGCTATTGACATTTCTGGTACTGTACTATCCTTGTTCAATTCTTTTTTTGGGGGGGGGGGATTTTTCCCCTTTTTCTCCCAATTTGTAATGCCCAATTCCCAATGTGCTTTTTAAGTCCTCGTGGTCGTGTAGTGATTCGCCTCAGTCCAGGGAGGAATCCCAGTTGCCTCCGCGTCTGAGACCATCAACCTGCGCATCTTATCACGTGGCTTGTTGAGTGCGTTGCCATGGAGACATAGCGCGTGTGGAGGCTTCACGCCATCCACCGCGGCAACCACACTCAACTCACCACGCGCCCCACTGAGAACGAACCACATTATTGCGACCACGAGGAGATTACCCCATGTGACTCTACCCTCCCTAGCAACCGGGCCAATTTGGTTGCTTAGGAGACCTGGCTGGAGTCACTCAGCACGCCCTGGGATTCGAACTAGCCAGCTAGCGATCTCCAGGGGTGGTAGCCAGCGTATTTTACCACTGAGCTACCCAGGCCCCCTGGTTCAATTCTTATTGACATTTCTGGTACTGTACTATCCTGGTTCAATTCTTATCTCTCTGACCATCAACACTACATCTCTATTCGTTAGGCAAAATCTACTACAGCTCCTGTTACTCAAGGCGTCCCTCAGGGTCCTGTTCTTGGTCCACTGCTCTTCATCACTTACATGCTCCCCCTGGGTCACATCATATGGACTCAACTTTCACTGTTATCAAATCAAATCCCTTTATTGTCACTCAACCATATACACAAGTGCAACAGTGGGTAAAAGACTTGGGTGCAGTTCCAGGCAACACAGCAGTATGACAATTACAATAAACATCTGATTTACACATAACACAGTTTACACATCTTGTTATGCTGATGACACACAGCTTTATATCAGTTCAAAATCCACTGCTCCCTTACCCACAAGCTCCTTATCTGCATGTATCAATAACATCAATACCTGGATGACCAATAATTTTCTCAAACTTAACACTGACAAAACTGATTTACTTTTAGTTGGTTCCACAAATCTTACATCTCACCACTCTGATCAGTCTGTTGATATTGATGGTGTCCTGTTCAGACCCTCCTCTACAGTCAGAAACTGTAGTCCTTCCTCCCTCGCATCTTTTCTCTCACAAAAGCTGCTTTCTTTCACCCCCGTAATATTCTCAATTCTCAATATAAAAGATGCAGAGACTCTTGTTCGCGCTTTCATCGCTTCACGACTCGACTACTGTAACGCCCTCTTTTCTGGTCTCCCCATCAACACAATCAGTAATCTGCAATACATTCAAAATTCAGCTGCTCGGGTTCTCACTTATTCCAAGCAATCATCTCAAATCACCCTCATTTTATGTAGACTGCACTGGCTACCTGTCTCTTACCACATACTCCTCACTACATTTAAAGCTCTACATGGTCTTTCCCCTCCATACATCTCAAATCTTATTCATCCCTATACACCATCTCGCTCACTCAGGTCTTCTGACTCCAGTTTACTACTCATCCCACTCATCCCAATTTACCCTCCCTAGCAACCGGGCCAATTTGGTTGCTTAGGAGACCTGGCTGGAGTCACTCAGCACACCCTGGGATTCGAACTAGCGAGCTAGTGAACTCTAGTGGTGGTAGCCAGCGTATTTTACCACTGAGCTACCCTATATCTTTCTGACTCTTAACTGATCTGCTATTTAGTTTTTTATTTTATTTAATATTTTTTTATATTTGCTTGCTACTTGTAAAGTGACCTTGAGTTTGTAGAAAGACGCAATATAAAATAAACTTTATTATTATTATTATTTAAATGTTCTTAACAGGCTTCATAGTGTTAAGTATATCTCTCAAATGATCATTACATTCATGCCAACCACAATAAATAAATAAATAAATTAAAAATCACGGAGCTTTGAAAATTCTGACATTAAATTTGTATAATATACGTATATATTAAAAGTTTGAACTAATAATTTGTATATATGCAGCCTGCTCTGTCATTATAAACATCTCATTGTTTTACATTACAAGCTATTATGATGTCATCTTACTATAACCTTCTGAGAAACAACAACAAAAGTTTTACAGTTTCCCTTTTTTAAATGTCAATAATAATGTTTGTTACATAAAATACGTGTGATAGTTTATATATATATATATATATATATATGTATATAATTGAATTCATATAGTTTTTGATGAGCTGAAATTGTAATGCCATACATTTCTATATATTTTTATAGATAAAAGGGAGGAAGTTGACATGGCCAAACTCTCTGAAAAGCCCCCAGGGAGACTTACTACTAACTAAAACATAAAAAACAAAAGTCCTTTACAAAAATGAATTGCTGGGTTTAAGGAGGATAATGACTTTTAAATCCTGATGTATCAAATATGATACAAAAAAAAAAAATCACATATTAAATATTTTTGTTATTTGTTTTTTGTTTAAAGGTTCAGAAAACAGCTCCATTTAAAAAAAATTTTTTTCGACTATTATTTCATATTTCAGGCTTTATAGGGTTAAAAAGCCTATTGGATCATATTTAATACATGGATTTCAATGTGCATTTTCAATAAAATAATATACAAAATTTTAACCAAGCACAATTTGCTTATTTTCAGCAAACACTCATTTTAAAATATCAGTAGCAATATAATAATATGATACTTTTAATATATCAAAATGAAAGATTTCACATAAAAAAGACGAGTGCTTTGCAATACGAAGATGGACATTTTTTATAAAAAAAAATACTTGTACTTCATGAAATGCATGGAAACGTAGACATCTAGCACGCTGCATAAAACATTGGATTTTGTTATTGATGCAGTGGCTAAGGAAAATCGCATATCAATTTTGATACAGGTGGCATTATAGGGTTAAAGATGAATAAGTATGTTTTAGGGCTGGGCGATATATCGAATATCAACGATAAAATCGCGATGATTTTGCTGCCGATATACAATTAAGCAATATCGTGTATATCACAATGATTTTAAAATGCTTTCTATTTAACCATTTAGTTTCATAAAGAGCATTAGTAGACTAATTTCACAATCCTTCAGATTGTGCACAATTAATCAAAATAACATAAAAATGGCTTTATCAGATACTGTTCTGTGTATGCACAAGGCTCATGGGTTCATGTTTTTAGCACTTTTAGAGCAGTTCACGTGTGTTGTGAAATAAAAGTACTGCAGGTTTTATGCATTTGCGCTATAAGTTATTATACAAATCTACAAAGGTGGCACATTATAACAGAAAATGAAGAGATAAAATCATTTCACCTGATGCAGAACATTGTGAACCACACACAAAACCTTCCGTGTCAAAATAAAAGCTTCTGGTGAAAGTGACATGTCAAAATAAAAGCTCCACCTTGATCATTTACAAAAATATGTTTAAGTAAAAAATATATGTAGGTAAATAATGCTTTTTATTAAGCCTACCCTGTATCATTTTATATAAAATATAAATGTGCATATCAATGAAAATGATCAGATCACATTCTCCCTTGTGTTTATTTAGTGAAAAACTGAGGAAACATGCCTTCATTATTTTAAAATAGATTTTTATTCAATGCCTTAAATAAATGGCTACAATGGCTGTTTAGATGAAATTATGGTTCCTCTGATTTAAAAAAAAAAAAAATCACTTTTTAGCCATTTCAGAGATATATATTGAAAATCGTCAATAGGCTGAAAATATTGCGATTTTTTTATTTGATTTTTTTAAAAAAATTTTTAGCCATATCGCCCAGCCCAAGTATGTTTCTACCTATTTCAAAATATTTGAAGTATTTGGTTAAAGTTTGGTCTGTTACAGTTTGATGCATGTTTTTATCGTTTTGCACATTATCGTCAACTTAAATATGTTATTTTTGTCGACTTATATTGTGTAAAACTGACTAAAATGAATGATTGTGGCATGATGAAATACTGACTAAACTTTAAGAGACAAAAATTGCTGTGAAAATTAACACTGCATGAAATGCTTTTCT
Source organism: Myxocyprinus asiaticus (assembly GCF_019703515.2). Classification (NCBI taxonomy): domain Eukaryota; kingdom Metazoa; phylum Chordata; class Actinopteri; order Cypriniformes; family Catostomidae; genus Myxocyprinus; species Myxocyprinus asiaticus. The sequence continues at coordinate 42,091,361 of NC_059374.1, read as the reverse complement.
GAAGATACACACACACACTAAGCTCATCTCCCTAGGGCACTAGAGAGGGATGTTTTGAGGGATTTTAGAGCGGTACATATCTCTCTGTCTCTTTCTCTGTGGTATCAAGGTGCCCACTCACGTTTTCAGATGCTTTTGAATTACACGGCTTTCCTTCTTATCTGCACAACTCACATTAGCGAGTCCAACAGGCTTACACACTGAGTCTTTGTCTAACACACACGTGACACACACATTACTGCCCCGAGTCTTATGAGAGATCTGAGAAAGAGAGAAATTCAACACGAAATGCCGTTTGCAGCCCATTTTATTTGTGATGTCATCCAAAAAGGAAAGCCGTTTCCGAAGCATTTTGATAAAAGTTTACTAAGACTATGTGGAATAATGTGCACTTATGAAAAGTTAAAAATAGGACCAGGATAGTATATTTAAAAAAGTAAATAGGGTCACTTTGGATGTCATGTTGGCTTTATGCCATGATTGTTTTTATCAGACAACTGTGGGCAAACATGTTTCTAAGCTAAAGTGAGATTATTATTGATTATTTGGATACCTGAAACCCAATACTGTCGGTTTCTGAGCTGCTTCCAGCAAAATGAAGAACAACTGATGACTGAACAGTCTACAGTAAAGAAACAGAATTACAAGATACAAAGTAACAGTTTTGCTTTCAGATGTTCAGTGTTAAAGACCTTTTGTAATAAGTGGTTTTTGCTGAGGCAATCATCACTGTTAGGGATGTGCACTATGACTAATTTGACTGTCGTTTAAACGGAAGTTTTATAACTAGTCTAAAGAGAAACCAGCCTTGCACAGCGGAAAAATAACATGCAAGCATGCACAGATGTAAAGAAGACTCAAATGTGAAAACATCCATAGGGACTTTCAAACATTTGGAAAGCCGATTCCCGCACCACCGAAGTGATTTCATAACTACTTTGCTGAGTTTGCGTGTCTAGCGCAGCCTGAGGTGAAATTACACTCTGTATCTGCTCCAGATATCCTCTTTTTTTAAATAATATTTGTATTATTAATTCTATTTAAAATATGTAACATTAATATGACAGTAATTTAAGTGCAGCCGCTGTAAAAATATAAAGCCAATTGTAAATGTGTAAAAATTATTATCAGTTTAATGGGGGGAAATATTAACCGACTAGTAATTCCAGTGTCGACTAGCAGCATCAGAACTGTTTAGTCGACTAGTCTCGCACATCCCTAATCACTATTACTGTTGCTCATACTTTGTGAACTTACAGTACGTAAGCACCACTAACATAAAATCTAGTTCACATTACAATTTTAATATGCACCGCTTACATACACACTTTCATCACATGAATTCTCTGTCATGTTCTCTTCTCATTCCCACATGCAGTAGCGGTTCTAGCTTGTATGGCGCCATGGGCGAAACGTGCTTCATCCCGCCCCCAAAGTTGTTGAGGGGGGCGTGGGTGGGGGTATGGTGGTGGTGATGTTGTTGACCAGTGGGGGCCTCATGCCGGCCCCCCAAAAAGATGCAGCCCTGGGCAACTGCCCATGTCGCCCATGCCTAAATCCACCCCTGCCCACTTGTGCACACTCATCTCCTGTATCTCTCCTCCCCCTCCATCCCTCCTTCATCTCTCCCTCTCTCCTGCTGCACTCCTCCGCTGCTCCTCTTTCTCTCTCCTCTGTTTTTTTTTTTTTTTTTTTACTCCTGACGATTCTTACAGAGTGGAAGTGAATCAGCGGCCGTGATGAGTGTGTTTCTCTGACTTCTGTAGATCTGTTTCTCTCTCTTTTCTCTTTTATTTAATATGAAACCTTCTGTCCTCGGAGAAACCACAGACCCTGTGAACTGATCTAGTTTCGCAATGTTCATGTGCAGGAAAACAAATTTGCAAATCAACAAAATCTGTCAAGAAATGTTGTATTTCATATTTTGAATTACTATAATGTTTTATAAATGTATACTGTATTATTTAAATTCTATAGTACATCTGTACAGTACAATTATAAGTTTATAGAATGGAAGTATTTTTGATTTACTGAATATAATGATTGTGCCTGGACAGGATGATTTGAATTATGTATTATAGTGGGAATGGGAATGAGATTTTCCACATTACGGTAATGACAATTTTGGGAGGAAATGTTCTTAATTTTATTATTTTTTTTTTTTACTAAAAACAAATTCAATGTTTGCTTGTTTATTTTAAAGAAATATTCCGGGTTCAATACAAATGAAGCTCAGTCGTCCACCCGTTTCTTAAAAAAAAAAAAAGCAAAAATCATCGTTACAGTGAGGCACTTACAATGGAAGTCAATGGGGACAATTTTTGGAGGGTTTAAAGGCAGAAATGTGAGACTTATAATTTTATAAAAGCACTTACATTAATTCTTCTGTTAAAACTTGTGTATTATTTGAGCTGTAAAGTTGTTTAAATCGACATTTTTACAGTTGTATGGCTTTCGGGTCTATAGCATTACGTCGTCATGGTAATAAAGTTGTAAAATTGGCTATAACTTTAAACAGAAAAGGTTAGTAAGCGATGTTATCACACTAAAATCATGTTAACACACATATTGTTTACGTCTTGTGGCTATACTTGTGAAACAGTGAGTATTTTAATGTTTACAGATTGGCCCCATTGACTTCCATTGTAAGTGACTCACTGTAGCACAGATTTTTGCTTTTTTTTTAAAGAAAAGGAGGGACGAGTCAAAATATATGTTTGTGGTAATCACTATTATACCACAAATGCTGTTGATTGAGCTCAACTTGTATTGAACCCGGAATATTCCTTTAAAAATATTACAGTGAGGCACTTACAGTGGAAGAGAATGGGGCCAGTCTGTAAACATTAAAAATACACACCGTTTTAAAAGTAAATTAAAGCCACAAGACATAAACAATATGCATGTAAGCATGATTTTAATGTGATAAAACCACTTCCTAACCTTTTCTGTGTAAAGTAATATCCAATTTTACAACTCTGTTGCCATGACGATGTAACACCGGTAAACCCTATAAACTATTTTATCACACTAAACTCATGTAGAACAAATTAGATCACACTAAAATCATGTTAACACATATAATGTAAATGTCTTGTAACTATACTTTTGAAACAGTGAGTATTTTAACGTTTATCGACTGGCCCCATTGACTTCCATTGTAAATACTTTACTGTAACTGCAATTTTTGTACTTAACTTGTACTGAATTAGGATTATTCCTTTAATGCTCCTAAACTAGTCTTAATTTCCAAATTACAAAATACAATTTTTATTATTTTTTTCTTTTGAGTTTACTTGAAAGAGCAACTTTTGTGCAATAATATTTGACATTTTGGTGTGTTTCAGCTCTCTTTAATCTGATTCCGGTGGGTTTGCGAGTCGTGGCGATACAGGGTGTGAAAGCGGGACTTTATGTAGCCATGAACGGAGAAGGTTTTCTTTACTCAACGGTAAGAGAAAACATGTATCTGTGTGTGAATACATGCATATGTACCTGCGAATGAGTGTATTGTGTGATTATAGTATCTGTTTTGTTTCTTTTCTCTGTAGCGTTTGTCAGGGTATGTACTATTATGCAATTTTGATGTAGTGTATGTGTATTACGTTGCGTGTTTGTAAGTGTGTGTGTGTGTGTTTGTTTTGGACGGCAGGACGAACTGCATTACAGTTGTAATATTGTGTTTTATTGTGTTTTCAGAGGGTGCAAGATGTTATGTTATTGTAGTGTGTTATTATTGTGGGTGAGGAGGTGTGCTTTTGTGTTTTGTTGTGTTTACAGCAGGACAGTGAGTCTTTGGGAAGAAACAGAGATGCACAAACAAAACAACACAATCAAAATTATGATTTCAGGAGACCTAAAACCTTTCAAAGGTTTCAAAACATAGCGAGCTGCCTATCTAGACAGCATAGACATGTTTTCAAAGGATGCTCATTAAGGTAGGCAGCAACATTATGCTGCCTTTTAAGGCCTTGTCCAAACTAATCCGTTAACTGTGTTTTAAGTTTCCTAACCTTTCCTGGGCTGTTCGGTCATTTTTGACCGATTTCAGTTTTGTTTCATTAATCTGAGTGGTTCAAGACTTTGTGAATTTTCCTAGATCTGCAATCCTCCAATGCAGAACTCACACACACAGAAGTGAGGGTTTGAGACCATAATACACCCTAAATGCAGAACATGCACACACAACCGCACACACACACACACACACACACACACACACACACACACACACACACACACAAACACACACACACACACACAAATGAATGGGTGAGACTAACACAGCCAGAAGACAGAATGCAGAACACACAGGCACACCACACGCACACACAAACACACATACATACACACACACACACACACAAACAGACACATGCATACACACACACACACACACACACATACACTCACACAAACAGACACATACATACACACACACACACACACACACACTCACACAAACAGACATATACATACACACACACACACACAAACACACACACACACACACACACCCACACACACACCCATACATACACACACTCACATACACATACACATACACATACACACACACACAGACACATACACACACTCACACACACAGATCAAAGAAATGCTTATTCTATGTCTTCTTTTTGTAACACCATGGTCAGGTTTGACTGTAAACATAATGTGACATTATTGCAAAAACTGACACTTCAAAACGATTTAAAAAACTTTGAAAAATAATAGTCATAAATGTCTAAATATAAATCCAAATGCATCACTTTTGATAATCTAATTTTAGGCAAACAGACCACCCAGTCTCTGCAGCCATCTACTGTTTCAAGTCATGTAATAGTTTTTTCTATCAGATATCAGCAATCTGCTCCCAATACATGACACATTCTCATATATAAGTGAAGTTAACATAAATTTGCTTATTCCTTAAAAAAAAGAAAGAAAAAAAAAGTTACACCTGTACTGTTTCCTGTCAAAAATCACCAGGAACAGCCAACCTTTATTAAACAGCCGAGCCCTTCCGGGGAGGGGGGTGGTGGGGTGTGGGCAGACCTTCCCGGCAGACCTTCCCTGCCTTCCGCAACCTGGGAGGGAGACAAGAGGAGGGAAAAACAAAACAACAAAAAGAGGAGAGGGAAAGGCCAACGCGGAGCGACAGTGAGAGAGAGAGAGAGGAGAGAGAGTAAAAACTTACTCGCCGGTTCCCAGACATGCCGTCACCTGGTCCTCGATCACTCCTCCACACTCTGGTGGACAACAGTCGCCCCTCCTCGGGCGGACCAGAGCCAGTCCTCCGACCCCAGGTGGACGGAACGCCCCTCTACGTTTCGGCGGCCGGTAGGGAACTCCTCCGCCCCTGGCAGCGGCCCCACCGCTCCAGGCGGCCGGCAGTGAGCCCCTTCCCTCATGGACGGTGGTCGTTCCTCCACGTCCAGGTGGCCGGTAGCAACTCCTCCATCCCCCTGCGGCTCCTTTGGGGTGGATGGTAGTGGCGAGGACTCTATGACAGGGCATCCCTCCTCCTTCCCGGGTTTTCGGCACCAATGTAACAGGGTTCAATGGAAAGGAGGAGGCGGGAACCAGACAAAGCATCAAAGTAATGTTAACTCAAACACAAAAACACACAAACATAAACGCATACAGGGCAGCTGCCTGTAGCTCTCTCTCTCCTGAACTGCTGCATCTCGTTACACTTATCCCTCACCTCGGCCTATTAGCCCGATTGGGGGCCGGGCGTGCGTAGTCATGGCCCACTTTAAATCAAAGTTTGTAATGTCTTAGAACATGCATCTTAGAGCTGTTTGGTTTTGTTCAAGGATTAAAACTCTTTATTGAAGGATATTTTGAAATACCTATGGAGAAAATATATGGAAAATGGCCAGTTTGATCTTTGTATGACTAATAAAGCCTGAACTTTCAAAAATAATCCATATTAGTGAAAGTTTATTTTTTAGTGTGATGTAACATTACATATGTCTGTGTGTGTGTGTGTGTGTGTCAAGATCAGATGTTGAGAATGTTCTATCTTTGGGGTGAGAAAGTGTTAATTAACACACTTTAAGTGTGATAGTGAACTGCTACAAATGTGTGACTGTTTATGTGTTCATTTCTTTGTCTTTGTGTGTATTCCTCTGTATGTGTGTAATGAATGCATGATAAGGTGTATACGTTAGGAATAATTGACGACAGAACGTTTAATTATTGAAAATGAATGCACATGCATCTATGATGTGAAGCAAACACTGATATTGAGCAGTATGTTTCAACAGGAGCTACATCAAGATTAACTAAATTAATCAGCATTTTAAAACATTTTTCAAATACTTGAAATCAAGATTAATTCAACAATGCCAAAGAACATTTATTTGAACTTGTTTCTTTTTTCTCCCCAATCTGGAATGCCCAATTCCCAGTGCGCTCTAAGTCCTCGTGGTGGCGTAGTGACTCGCCTCAATCCGGGTGGCGGAGGACAAATCTCAGTTGCCTCCGCGTCTGAGACCGTCAATCCACGCATCTTATCACGTGGCTTGTTGAGTGCGTTACTGTGGAGACCTAGCGCGCGTGGAGGCTTCACACTATTCTCCGCGGCATCCACACACAACCACGCCACACCACGTGCCCCACTGAGAGTGAGAACCACATTATGGTGACCACGAGGAGGTTACCCTATGTGACTCCACCCACCCTAGCAACCGGGCCAATTTGGTTGCTTAGGAGACCTGGCTGGAGTCACTCAGCACGCCCTGGATTCAGACTCGTGACTCCAGGGGTGATAGTCAGCGTCAATACTCGCTGAGCTACCCAGACCCCCCTGTTTCTTTATTTTTAATAGTGAGCTGTGTTTGTGTAACAGTAGGTTACTGTTGTGTGTGTAATTCATCTTTGTGTATATTTGCAATGGGTCATTGATATCGTTTCAAAGAGGATTGACAAATTTTAAGAGTTACAGTAAAATAAAGGAGTTATAACAATGTAAAAGTAGGAGTTTCACAAAATTCAGATTCACAAATAAATAAAATGATTAATGCGTTATTCCATGTCAAATCAACCAAATTTCAGAAACTTCACCAGCTGAAATTGTTCATTTTGTTAATACTTTTATCTATGGCATTTAACCAATGTGGGGCCTTAAAAATAAAGATATAAAAATGAAAGTTTGAACCGGAATCTAAAATGATATTAAGATATCTTTAACGCTTCTGGAGTTATAGACACTCCAACTTTGGAAAAGCAACACAAAAAAGTGTTTTTTCTCATTTTTGGACTCACACTATTGGCATAATATGCAGCAAGCGGTGCTGAAGTCAACAGATTTTAGTAATAGACCTACCTATCTCTGTGCAAAATAAAATAATGATTCTGACACCTTTTTTAAGGTTATTTTTTTGACCTGAAGTTTTGCTCCAGAGTCATAGGTGAAAATTGTCAATTTGACCCACCTCTGCAAAATAATGGTTTACTCAATAAATGTTGATTCACAGCATTTAATATTTTGGCTTTCATCATCATTTATGTTTATCTTTCACCAGTAAAAAAAAAGTATACAAATTTTGAGTTGGGGGCCTCTGGTTGAGTTGAGTTTTAATGTCTCATATTATAGATAATAAACATTAAACATATTAAACAGACTTTATACTTTATTACATTTTTACACATGACATCAAAGCCCCAAAAATATCATATAACCCTTATGAAATTATTCTAATGTGCTAATGTACTCCAGAAACATGTCTTTTTGTTAGAACAGTTGAAAACGACTGTGCTACTTAATGAAGTGTGAAAATGGTATCACAGTTTCTTTGCATTTCTTTCATACATTTACGTGCATTGTCAGTTTCATCTGCAGCAGTGAAGATGTTACGCAATCTGTCAAAGAAAAAGCCACATCCGAAACTGATAAACATGAAGAAAAGGGTGGAATGTGCAAACAAATTAAAAAGATTGATAGGTAAATTATTAGAAATTAGTATTATGGAGGGATGAATCAAAGTTCGTGGTGTTGAGCTGTTTGGGAGGTGCTGCAGAAAGCATTTGATGAACTTTACCTGAAGACATTTTAAATGTCTTTACTGTAATGGAATAAATCTATATACAGTAAATGCATTCATATATATATATATTAGGGGTGTAACGATTCACTCGTTTTCTCCATGAATTCTCTATGCATCCATTAATAATCCTGCCGATTCATATGCATCCATTCCAAATAGCCTGTATGTAAATGTACTGTATTTAATGTAAAGATTGACCGATAGCGGATTTTGCCGATACCGATAACTAGGTGGTGGGAATGGCCGATAACTGATTAAGTGGTCGATAGTTTTTAAAGTCAAATTATAGAATGTCAAAAAATATTTTGTATTCTTCCCTTACTATGGCGGGCAGTGAAAGTCCAATATGAATAAAATCCCAGATTTAGTTTATTGTTCAACCAAAATCTCAATAATAACCAGAAAAAATTAACATTTGGTCCATAACGCAGGACTTTTAAGTATAAACAAGCCCAAAACACACCGGGGACTCTTATTTTGAAATTATAAAATGATGAAAAAACTATCAGCAACTATCTGCATAGATATTTGTCCATAAACGATAGTTCCAAAAAGCAACTATCGGCACCGATTAATCAGT